>NW_024055500.1:4267239-4329350 GCF_902713615.1 Scyliorhinus canicula
GGAGGGCGTGAACCTGCACAGGGCAGTGAATGATGGGGCAGGGAATCTGCACAGGGCAGTGATTGATGCGAGGGAGTGAATCTGCACAGGGCAGTGAGTAATGGGAGGGAGTGAATCTGCACAGGGCAGTGAGTGATGGGAGGGTGTGAATCTGCACAGGGCAGTTAGTGATGGGAAGGAGGGAATCTGCACAGGGCAGTGAATGATGGGACGGAGTGAATCTGCACAGGGTAGTGAGTGATGGGAGGGGGTGAATCTGCACAGGGCAGTGAGTGATGGGTGGAGTGAATCTGCACAGGGCAGTGAGTGATGGGAGGGAGTGAATCTGCACAGGGCAGTGATTGATGCGCGGGAGTGAATCTGCACAGGGCAGTGAGTAATGGGAGGGAGTGAATCTGCCCAGGGCAGTGAGTGATGGGAGGGTGTGAATCTGCACAGGGCGGTGAGTGATGGGAGGGAGGGAATCTGCACAGGGCAGTGAGTGATGGTAGGGAGGGAATCTGCACGGGGCAGTGAGTGATGGGAGGGTGTGAATCTACACAGGGCAGTGAGAGACAGGAGGGAGTGAATCTGCACCGGGCAGTGAGTGATGGGAGGGAGTGAATCTGCACAGGGCAGTGAGTGATGGGAGGGAGAGAATATGCACAGGGCCGTGAGTGCTGGGTGGAGTGAATATGCACCGCGCAGTGAGTGATGGCATAGAGTGATTCTGCACAGGGCCGTGAGTAATGTGAGGGAGTGAATCTGCACAGGGCAGTGAGTGATGGGAGTGAGTGAATCTGCACAGGGCAGTGAGTGATGGGAGGAAGTGAATCTGCACAGGGCAGTGAATGATGGGACGGAGTGAATCTGCACAGGGTAGTGAGTGATGGGAGGGGGTGAATCTACACAGGGCAGTGAGTGATGAGAGGGAGTGAATCTGCACAGAGCAGTGAGTGATGGGTGGAGTGAATCTGCACAGCGCAGTGAGTGATGGGTGGAGTGAATCTGCACAGCGCAGTGAGTGATGGGAGGGAGTGAATCTGCAAAGGGCAGAGGGATGAACATGAATCTGCACAGTTCAGTGAGTGATGGGAGGGAGTGAATCTGCACAGAGCAGCGTGATGGGAGTGAATCTGCACCGGGAAGTGAGTGATGGGAGGGAGTGAATATTCACAGGGCAGTGTGATGTGAATGAGTCTGCACAGGGTAGTGAGTGATGGGAGGGGGTGAATCTGCACAGGGCAGTGAGTGATGGCAGTGAATCTGCAGGGCAGTGAGTGATGGGAGGGAGTGAATATGCACAGAGCAGTGATGGGAGTGAATCTGCACAGGGAAGGAGTGATGGGAGGGAGTGAATATGCACAGGGCAGTATGTGATTGGATGCAGTGAATCTGCAAAGTGCAGAGAGTGATGGGAGGGAGTGAATCTGCACAGGGCAGTGAGTGATGGGAGGGTGTGAATCTGCACAGGGCAGTTAGTGATGGGAAGGAGGGAATCTGCACAGGGCAGTGAATGATGGGACGGGATGAATCTGCACAGGGTAGTGAGTGATGGGAGGGGGTGAATCTGCACAGGGCAGTGAGTGATGGGTGGAGTGAATCTGCACAGGGCAGTGAGTGATGGGAGGGAGTGAATCTGCACAGGGCAGTGATTGATGCGCGGGAGTGAATCTGCACAGGGCAGTGAGTAATGGGAGGGAGTGAATCTGCACAGGGCAGTGAGTGATGGGAGGGTGTGAATCTGCACAGGGCAGTGAGTGATGGGAGGGAGGGAATCTGCACAGGGCAGTGAGTGATGGGAGGGAGGGAATCTGCACGGGGCAGTGAGTGATGGGAGGGTGTGAATCTACACAGGGCAGTGAGAGACAGGAGGGAGTGAATCTGCACCGGGCAGTGAGTGATGGGAGGGAGTGAATCTGCACAGGGCAGTGAGTGATGGGAGGGAGAGAATCTGCACAGGGCCGTGAGTGATGGGTGGAGTGAATCTGCACCGCGCAGTGAGTGATGGGAGAAAGTGATTCTGCACAGGGCCGTGAGTGATGTGAGGGAGTGAATCTGCACAGGGTTGTGAGTGATGGGAGGGATTGAATCTGCACAGGGCAATGAGTGATGGGAGGGTGTGAATCTGCACAGTGCAGTGAGTGATGACAGGGAGGGAATCTGCACAGGGCAGTGAGTGATGGGAGTGAGTGAATCTGCACAGGGCAGTGAGTGATGGGAGGAAGTGAATCTGCACAGGGCAGTGAATGATGGGACGGAGTGAATCTGCACAGGGTAGTGAGTGATGGGAGGGGGTGAATCTACACAGGGCAGTGAGTGATGAGAGGGAGTGAATCTGCACAGAGCAGTGAGTGATGGGTGGAGTGAATCTGCACGGCGCAGTGAGTGATGGGTGGAGTGAATCTGCACAGCGCAGTGAGTGATGGGAGGGAGTGAATCTGCAAAGGGCAGAGGGATGAACATGAATCTGCACAGTTCAGTGAGTGATGGGAGGGAGTGAATCTGCACAGAGCAGAGTGATGGGAGTGAATCTGCACAGGGAAGTGAGTGATGGGAGGGAGTAAATATTCACAGGGCAGTGTGATGTGAATGAGTCTGCACAGGGTAGTGAGTGATGGGAGGGGGTGAAACTGCACAGGTCAGTGAGTGATGGCAGTGAATCTGCACAGGGCAGTGAGTGATGGGAGGGAGTGAATCTGCACAGAGCAGTGATGGGAGTGAATCTGCACAGGGAAGGAGTGATGGGAGGGAGTGAATATGCACAGGGCAGTATGTGATTGAATGCAGTGAATCTGCACAGTGCAGAGAGTGATGGGAGGTAGCGAATCTGCACAGGGCAGTGAATGATGGGGGAGTTAATCTGCACAGGGCAGTGAGTGATGGGAGGGAGTGAATCTGCAAAGGGCAGAGGGATGAACATGAATCTGCACAGTTCAGTGAGTGATGGGAGGGAGTGAATCTGCACAGAGCAGAGTGATGGGAGTGAATCTGCACAGGGAAGTGAGTGATGGGAGGGTGTGAATCTGCACAGGGCGGTGAGTGATGGGAATGAGTCTGCACAGGGTAGTGAGTGATGGGAGGGGGTGAATCTGCACAGGGCAGTGAGTGATGGCAGTGAATCTGCACAGGGCAGTGAGTGATGGGAGGGAGTGAATCTGCACAGAGCAGTGATGGGAGTGAATCTGCACAGGGAAGGAGTGATGGGAGGGAGTGAATATGCACAGGGCAGTATGTGATTGAATGCAGTGAATCTGCACAGTGCAGAGAGTGATGGGAGGTAGTGAATCTGCACAGGGCAGTGAATGATGGGGGAGTTAATCTGCACAGGGCAGTGAGTGATGGGAGGGAGTGAATCTGCACAGGGCACTGAGTGATGGAGGGATTCAATCTGCACAGGGTAATGAGTGATGGGAGGGAGTGAATCTACACAGAGCAGAGTAATGGGAATGAGTCTGCACAGGGGAGTGAGCGATGGGAGGGAGGGAATCTGCACAGGGCAGTGAGTGATGGGAGGGTTGAATATGCACAGGGCAGTGAATGATGGGAGGGAGTGAATATGCACAGGGCCGTGTGTGATGGGAGGGAGTGAATCTGCACAGGACAGTGAGTGATGGGAGGGAGTGAATATGCACTGGGCAGTGAGTGATGGGTCACAGTGAATATGCACAGGGCAGTGAGTGATGGGAGGGAGTGAACCTGCACAGGGCAGTATGTGATTGAGTGCAGTGAAACTGCACAGGGCAGAGTGAGTGATGGGAGGGAATGAATCTGCACAATGCAGTGAGTGATGGAGGGATTCAATCTGCACAGGGCAGTGAGTGATGGGAGGGAGAGAATCTACACAGCGCAGAGTGATGGGAATGAGGCTGCACAGGGGAGTGTGTGATTGGAGGGAGTGAATCTGCACAGGGCAGTGAGTGATGGGTGGAGTGAATCTGCACAACGCAGTGAGTGATGGGAGGGAGTGAGTCTGCACAGTGGAGTGAGTGATGGGAGGGAGTGAATCTGCACAGGGCAGTGAGTGATGGGAGAGAGTGAAACTGCACAGGGGAGTGAGTGATGGGAGGGAGTGAATCTGCACAGGGCAGTGAGTGATGGGAGGGAGTGAATATGCACAGGTCAGTGAGTGATGGGTGGGAGCGAATCTGCACAGGGCAGTGAATGATGGGAGGGAGTGAATCTGCACAGGGCATTGTGTGATGGGAGGGATTGAATCTGCACAGGGCAGTGAGTGATGGGAGGGAGTGAATCTGCACAGGGCAGTGAATGATGGGAGGGAGTGAATCTGCACAGGGCAGTGAGTGATGGGTCCCACTGTAAATAATGATATACTGCCCAGGGACTACTGTAAATAATGACATACTGCCCAGTGACCACTGTAAACAATGATATACTGCCCAGGGAACACTATAAATAATGATATACTTCCCATGGACCACTGTAAGTAATGATATACTGCCCAGGGATTACTGTAAACAATGATATACTGCCCAGGGAACACTGTAAATAATGATATACTTCCCATGGACCACTGTAAATAATGATATACTGCCCAGGGTGAGGAAGTGAACAAACGCAGGAGGTGGACCGCAGGACCATGAGCGTACTGTGTTCACAGACAGAACAAAGGAAAGCAGAGCAGAGCATGGCTCGCGGGGGATGGGAACCTCGTGGTGAGCATGGTGAAAAGGATGCTGGGGTTACAATGCAAAGTGTCCAATTAGGATATAGGGCCAGGTCAGGAGGTGTATAGAATGACCAATGGGAAGCTTATATGTGAATCTTACTGTGATTTTGAATATATCAGCAGAAGTTTCTTTGTATACTCTCTCTCTTTATTCTGGGCTCTCAGAAGACAGTGTGTGTGTCCTGAGGTCCTATGGATTGAGTCAGCCTTGCAAGTTAGTTATTATTAAATGATATGATACCTGCAAATCCACCTCAGATTTGATTGAATCTAGACTGACAGCAAATTAACCAGGAATCTACATTTGGTGCCGAAATCCGGATTTCTCGACTATCTTGCCTTTCATCTGCGAAATCAGAATTGGATTGCTCTCAGACGGGGAGAGAGGAATTATGGGCCCCACGGTATTTTTATATCGATTTTCCTCTGTCTCGTATTCTGCTAACAGTCTAATCACTCGCATTTGATTAGGTTCGATTGCCTCGACGAAATCAAAGGTCAGTCTGATGGATTCAAAGATTTTATTTCAGTCATTGCAGGTATGGTTAAGTTTTGGAATGAGGCGAACAGTTCAGTTGGTGTCTGATGGGATGTTGCCTGGTTACTCAGTTGCATGAGGCGAACAGTTCAGTTGGTGTCTGATGGGATGTTGCCTGGTTACTCAGTTGCATGTGAGTAGCAAATTAAAAATTGGTTCTATTAAATTATACTTTAATTCGGTTAAGGTCTTTAACGGATTGATGTGATATCGCGCAACAGTTCAGTAAAAGACCGCTGATGGAATGTTGGCGCACACTTCAATTCCGTTCAATTCTAATTTGATGAAAAAATTGGTTAAGGTCTGTACCGGGTTGATGTGATGTCGCGAAACAGTTCAGTGAAGGAAGGATCGCTGATGGAATGTTTGCGGACAGTTCAATGCCGTTCAACTATAGCTTCGCGAAGATATGGGTTGTTTGAATGAAACAGAATTGGGTTATAAATGACTTGTGTGTTGATGAATGAACGTATACGGATGTGAATTCCTTTGTCTGAATGGAGAGCTCCAATGAATGAATGAGTCTGTTTGATACGAATGTGATAACCTCTGTTCCTAGTTTTGTGAAATGTTGTGTTTTAGGAGGTATTAAAGTGAGAGTTAAAACGGAGTAAGTATTTGAAAGTTCTTCAGAACCTTAGTAATAATGATGTGGGAGTTAATTAAACATAATTCTCAGGAAGAAAACAAAAAGTGAAATCAAACTGTATAAATTGGGATTTGTAAATGAATAGTTGCAACTCGGCATAGTCTTGGCTAAAAAAAAATAATAATAAATAAATAAATAAATAAATAAAATAGTTTCACATCAATTAGAAGTTATAAATGGCCGGTGGGCAATGTGCTCAGCACTAAATGGACACAAAGAGATTTCCAAGCAGACAGCTTTGTGTAAGCTGTACTGCATGGATCCGCAGGGTCCTAGTGCCCGACGAGCACGAAAAGTCACTTGCAGAAATAATGATGTTTAGCATGTTATAGACATTGAAGAAGGAGATTTGGAAAATAAAGATATTGGACCAGAAGTTAGATTAAGAGAATTAATTGCAGCATCAGGAAATGAGAATCTGATTACAGGGAAATATTTAATAAAAAAATTGATGCAGAAAAATTAAGATATTAAAACCAATTGCTAATTTAGAGGAAGTTTGGGTGAAGCTACCAACTAAGACTGCAGGGAAAATCATCCGTGAAGCTGTAAAATGTAAAGACAAGATTGTTCAGATTCTGAGTACACATACAGTTGAATTAGAGAAGCATGGTGTCTGGAGCAAAAGACATTGTATCACAATTAAAACACATGACCCAATGGGGGAGAAGACGGTGAATTAAAACCCGTTAGCAGCATTGATTGGACAGCTGATGAAGTTCAAATGTCATGCTTGGATCTGACTTTCATACAAATCCGGTCGTCATCAAAATAAAGTAATTAAAGTAAATGCAGTAGCACTATCAGGAATGTATCAGGGGAAGGTTTTGACTAGATTGGATCACTGGGTGAGCAAAAGAGGAGGAGTTTGAGATTCTTCGCATCTCACTCAGGGGTGCAATAACAGAAGGAGGAGGCTTAACAGGCCTTAATTGTATGATGTACATCAAGGATAAGGAAAATAAAAAGGTTCAAAAAGACGTTATGTCAGAATTTAAATAAAAAGGTTCAAAAAGAAGTTATGTCAAAATTTAAAAATCTGGTCACATTGATCAAATACAGAGGAATAATGATACTCAATCGGTAGCCTACGGGCAATGAGCGTAGGAATGTAATCAGTAAAGATTTAAATGTATGGAATGATAGAACAAGGGCGGTGCTTAATGGCCCTCGGTTTAAAATGGTTCACAGTGAGCATCAGGAAACCACAAGTCTGGATTGTGGGGCATTCTGTAGCCGATTGTTTGGACTGGTAGTAGTCATATAAAACCCAGGAGACGGTCAGATACTGAGTATTCAGGAGAATGGATAATGCATTTGCAAAGACAGCGATGGGATGCTGCAGCCCCCAGGGAGATTTGGGGCATTCAGGTTTGTCCTGATTGTTTTGTGGAATATCAGGCAACTTTAATGATTGAGGTTTGTGACCACAGGGGGGATTTTGAATCAAAGAGCATGGAGCAGTGCAGCACAGGGCAGGCCCTTCGGCCCTCGATGTTGTGCCGAGCAATGATCGCCCCACTCAGACCCACGTATCCACCCTATACCCGTGGCCCAACGGCTACCCCCCCCCCCCCCCCCCCCCCCCCCCCCTTAGCCTTGCTATTGGGACACTACGGGCAATTTAGCATGGCCAATCCACGTAACCCCGCACATCTTTGGACTGTGGGAGGAAACCCACGCACACCGGGGGGGGGGGGGGGGACGTGCGGACTCCGCACAGACAGTGACCCAGCCGGGAGTCGAGCCTGGGATCCTGGAGCTGTGAAGCATTTGTGCTAACCACCATGCTACATAAGTGTCAGTGTAAGTGGGATAGATTAATGACAACGTGCAATTACTGCAAGGATAATTTGGCCGACAACAATGTGACTTTAAAAGGCTGTGCAATCTTGTAGACAAGTGACAGACTTATGGTATCGATTTGTGAGGCAGTACGTGGGCTATGCTAGATGGTACTTCTGGAATATCCAAGCACGGATAGGAAGATACAAATTAAGAAATAAGGCCCTCTCCGCCTTTGACCTGTTCGTTTTAGTTTCAGATGAAGCAACGATCATACCGATGAAGAACCTGAACAACACTCTGCAGAAGAATGTTTCAGACAGTATGGGAAAAAACTAATGATACAATTGGCTACATGTTTGAGGGAATTGAATGATAGAGCCCGGAAGAAAAACCTTACGGGTTAGCAACAAATCAAAATATCAAATTATTACTGAATACTGAAACCTCCGGTCAGACATCTTTAACGGGACGTTAGCTGATGGCTGATCTGTGGTCTCCAGGAGGGGTGTATTACGCGGAGGAGTTATTAAGGGTCTCGGCAGACAGCAGTGACTGACGAGGAACCCCCGTATTTTAAATGACAGTAGTCTGGAACAGTGCATCTCAAACTATCTGATGTGGCGTACCGGCAATTTTTCCAATGTGCCAGGGACCGGTGAGCGAAACAAGCCAATCCAGGATTACTGTCTCTTTCTTTTCTGGAAACACTCCACGTACCGGTATGTACGCGTACCACACTTTGAGAGGCTCTGGTCTAGAATATTAGCAGCTTGCTGCCGCGAGGGGAAATTTGTAACCAATATAGCATTGGAGAGTATAACAGTTGTTACAGACTAAATGCCCTGTAAGTTGTTTGGGAATGTTATGTATAAATTCAATTGGGTTGTAACCACAAGAAGTTACCTGTACTAAGTGCGTGAGTGGTGTTTAAGAAAAACCAAATAATGGCAATATACACTCCATGCGGTAAGGAAAATGATAACAGACAACAGGGGGTTGAGGAAAACCGAGCTATTGTCTCAAGTAAGCCAGGGCGGGCAGGCTACATGATTCAGTACAATGTTCGACGTCAGAGTCAGGAAGTCAGAAATAGAAACAGGATTGGTTGACGCTCCTGCAATTAATAAAGCAAGATAATCAGTGCATGATACAAAATATCAGCAATTACCATTCCTATGGGAAACGGAAAGCACTTCCTACAAAAAAAAAATCCCAGTGAGGGATAAGGACGTTTTGGTCGCTGATGGACTGAGTTGTGGGCTGCTTCTAAGGGACATGAGGACGCTTTTATGGTGCTACTGCCCCGAGGTAGTCAGATGCCTTGGAGGTAGTGGAACAACCGGAATGGCTATTGTGTTACCTTCCTGAGCGGCGCCAGCTATGGTTCACGGTGATTGGACTTGAGGAAAGCACCTCACAAAGGGTCTATTGACACTGGTCTGCGAGATGGATGCATTTACCATTGATTTTCCTGCACAGTTTACAAATCATGACATGTAAACACGAATGACAAGGCTGAGGGATAGTTGCTAGTCAGTATAACTATAAGAAGGATATAAATCCTAAGGGCAACTCGGTAGTATTGAGGATGGCTATCTATCTAGTCAGATTCAGTTCGGGGTTATCTCTCATAGCTTGGTCATGGGGTTTTACCTGATGCATGGATTGATAATACTTGTTATTATAATTGTAGACTGCACAATCATTGGATGCCTTAATATGTGTTGTACGCTGGCTATGGCTCGGATGATGCCGATAGGCTTGGCCCATCATTATTCACCAAAGATGACATCTCGTCACTGGTGACCATGACACCAGACGGAAGAGGACGGAGAGCCAAAGGCTGTAAAAATGTGATGAGATGTTTATGTACGGAATACCGGCTCAGTTAAGTTCTGTTAACGGGCCTCATTTTATTGGATAGGTTAACAAGGAGTTCTGCTCTCAGTTGGGGATATGCCAGCAGTTAGACTGTGTGGACAGACCGCAGTCAGTCGGGTTGGTTGAGAGACATAATCAGACCCTCAAAACTAAATTGGCTAAATTAAGAGCGGACACGGGGCCGACATGGCTTAAGTTGCTCTCCGGTGTCCTCATTCAGCTGTAGGTCACACCTGCAGGATTGGCCTGGCTCTCTCCTGCCGAGTCTTTTCCGGCAGGCCCATTAGAACACCCTGGAACCTGCCTGTTCCCAGATTGGTCCAGTTTCACCATCTGACTAAAGAAAAGACTAACTATGTTCTAGCCCTCACTAACGCCCTCGCCAGGTCCGTGCAGCTCACTCGTCACCGTCCTTATCACATAGCTCGCTCTCAGTGCAGCCTGGTCGTTATGTCATGGTCAAAAATTGGACTCGGAAAGGGTTAGAGCCACGATGGGAGGGGCGTTTCCAAGTTCTCCTTACCACCCCCACTGCAGTTAAAGTGGAGGGGTGGAGTGTTTGGGTCCACCTCCACCACTGTAAAAGGTCGGTCACTAACCTGCCTCCCTTCCCCAGCGCTATTTTACAGGTGTGAAGCATGATGGGGTGGCTACACGCCGCCTGTGTGATCTTCGGCATCGCCTCGCTTAGAGTGACATCGGCGGCGGTAATGGAACAGGGGAATATCATCTACATCTGTAACCCCAACCGAAGTACCCGGACATTCCACCTCTGCAAAGTTGACGTTCTTCGCTGCCCCGATATACGAGGACGTGGTATCGACTCATGGAAGGTCATCCGGTTAACGGACCATGCAGGACTTATGACGCAATTGCACCGGTCCCAACGATGGGAAGGGAAGACAGCATGGACATTGCCTTGTTTTTGGAGCATATGTAAATTTGATTTTGGATGTGTTAACCTTGGTGCCTTACAGGTAAAATCAGACTGTGAGGAGGGGGTAGGAAGAGGTTGTGAGAGAGAAAGAGGGACTAGACAGAGGAAGGGCTGTGTAAGAGGGGAGGTACAACCAGACGTAGGTTATCAGGAGATGTACTTAATTTATTTAGGATCCGGAATGAGGGAAACCTGGACGGTATGAATCTCTTCTAGATTTACCACCGCTTGTATGGCCAGGGGAGGGTTGTCTGCTACCCAAACCCCACATCGGTGTCTAGGTTATTTTCTGTTTCACCGCTTTGGGGCACTCCCCAAACTGTGGTCCATTGTCAGAGTTCCGAGCCATCGCCCGCGCAAGTTACTCTTCCTTACGATCCAGGTTCGGCCCACCGGCTATTCGCCTTCCCCTTCCTCGGGATAATTCCCACTCTCACCAGGATAAGCTTCAACGGTGGAGGGCATATATACCTAGCCCCTTCACTCCCAATAGAGACTCCTGGTCATACGAGAATTGTTTCAGCAGTGAGAGGTACGGCTGTTGCTGGTAGAGATGAAAATGAATATAACATGTCTGTCCTCCACTTGTACTGATCCAAAGTGTTGCATAACCCTGACATCAGGTCAATGTGCCTGTTACAATGCCACTTGTGTCCCGTTGACGCTAGGCATCCAGCTCCTTTGTAGCTGGGCGAATGTCTCTCATATCACTGTTAAGTTTAGGGCGTTCCGCATTGCTATGAGGCCCGAATGAGCTTTCCAAAGTTGGATGAAATGGGCTACTGGGGGTTCCCTGCTCAACCAATACACTGATTGTGATGCTAGCCTGTACACGGAGCAAGGATACTACTTTTTATTTAATGGCACAGCGACCAATGTTTAGTCACTCCCATTTCCCCGCCAAATTGCTATCGGGACTCTAGTCCCCACCACAGTCCCCTGCCCCACTGAGTGGATACTGCACCATAAATTGGCGCGTTGGTCAGTCTCAGCCGAATTCTGCGAAGGTTGGAAGAAACCTCAGGTTCCAGCACCCAACCGGGGCCACTCAGCCGGATGGGGAATTCTGAGCGCCTAGACACTGGGGGGTATGGGGGGTTCCTTGGCGGTCAACGATAGGAAGTATTTTATTTGCGGCCTTACCATCCTGGGACACGAGACCTTAGGGGCCCTCGGGGCAATAACCAGGGAATTATCTCAACTGCGGTTGTTTTCCATGCAGAACCGGTATGCTCTTGACTATCTTCTGGCCCGTGAAGGTGGGGTATGCGCCATAGTGCAGGGTAAGTGTATCATGGGAGTTCGAGATTTAACCGCTAACATCACTACATTTATGGATCGCATAAGGGACCAACTGGACGGTATGCGGGACCCTGGCTCTTGGGGTAGCTGGGGATTCGGAGGTTGGAAGGCGGCTGCATCTTTGTGGGCCTGGCCGTCCTTAAATGCGTGATAGGTAAAATGCAGAATGCGGTGGAACAGATAGCCGCCGCCAGAGTCTTGACTGTTAGGATCCACGAGCATGCAGCGGCCGATGAGGTGTTGCAGAAGGATTTAGAAATGCAGCAACAAGTTTTCTTAGTTGAAGGGCCATAACTACAGCTAGGAATGATGGGTTATCATGAAATGATAAAAGGAGGGAATGAGGAAGTGAACAAACGCTGGAGGTGGACCGCAGGACCCTGAGCGTACTGTGTTCACAGACAGAACAAAGGAAAGCAGAGCAGAGCATGGCTCGCGGGGGATGGGAACCTCGTGGTGAGCATGGTGAAAAGGATGCTGGGGTTACAATGCAAAGTGACCAATTAGGATATAGGGCCAGGTCAGGAGGTGTATAGAATGACCAATGGGAAGCTTATATGTGAATCTTACTGTGATTTTGAATATATCAGCAGAAGCTTCTTTGTATACTCTCTCTCTTTATTCTGGGCTCTCAGAAGACAGTGTGTGTGTCCTGAGGTCCTATGGATTGAGTAAGCCTTGCAAGTTAGTTATTATTAAATGATATGATACCTCCAAATCCATCTCAGATTTTATTGAATCTAGACTGACAGCAAATTAACCAGGAATCTACAAGGGAACACTATAAATAATGATATACTGCCCAGGGAACATTATAAATAATGATGTATTGCCCATTGACCACTGTAAATAATTATATACTGCCCAGGGATTACTGTAAATAATGATATACTATCGAGTGCCCACTGAAAATAATGATACTCTGTCCATTGACCACTGTGAATAATGATATTACTACACAGGGAGCACTGTAAATAATGAAATACTGCACAGGGACTACAGTAAATAGTGATATACTGCCCTGTGACCACTGTAAATAATGATATACTGCCCAGGGAAAACTATAAATAACGATATACTGCCCAGTGACCTCTTTAAAATAATGATATACAATCCAGGGCGCACTGTAAATAATTATTATCTATCCAGGGACCACTGTAAATAATGATATTCTTCCCAGGGATCACAGTATATAGTGATATACTATCCAGGGCTGACTGTGAATAATGATATCGTGCACATTGACCACTGTAAATAATGATATACTACCCAGGGACCACTGAAAATAATGATATACTGCTCAGGGACCACTGTGAATAATGCTATTCTGCCCAGGGATCACTGTAAATAATTATATACTGCCAAGGGAGCAATGTAAAGAATGATATTCTGCCCAGGGACCGCTGTAAATAAGAACATAAGAACATAAGAACTAGGAGCAGGAGTCGGCCATCGGGCCCCTCGAGCCTGCTCCGCCATTCAATTAGATCATGGATGATCTTTTGTGGACTCAGCTCCACTTTCCGGCCCGAACACCATAACCCTTAATCCCGTTATTCTTCAAAAAACTATCTATCTTTACCTTAAAAACATGTAATGAAGGAGCCTCAACTGCTTCACTGGGCAAGGAATTCCATAGATTCACAACCCTTTGGGTGAAGAAGTTCCTCCTAAACTCAGTCCTAAATCTACTTCCCCTTATTTTGAGGCTATGTCCCCTAGTTCTGCTGTCACCCGCCAGTGGAAACAACCTGCCCGCATCTATCCTATCTATTCCCTTCATAATTTTAAATGTTTCTATAAGATCCCCCTCATCCTCCTAAATTCCAACGAGTACAGTCCCAGTCTACTCAACCTCTCCTCATAATCCAACCCCTTCAGCTCTGGGATTAACCTAGTGAATCTCCTCTGCACACCCTCCAGCGCCAGTACGTCCTTTCTCAAGTAAGGAGACCAAAACTGAACACAATACTCCAGGTGTGGCCGCACTAACACCTTATCCAATTGCAACATAACCTCCCTAGTCTTAAACTCCATCCCTCTAGCAATGAAGGACAACATTCCATTTGCCTTCTTAATCACCTGTTGCACTTCTAAACAAACCTTCTGTGACTCATGCACTAGCACACCCAAGTCTCTCTGAACAGCGGCATGCTTTAATATTTTATCGTTTAAATAATAATTCCGTTTGCTGTTATTCCTACCAAAATGGATAACCTCACATTTGTCAACATTGTATTCCATCTGCCAGACCCGAGCCCATTCACTTAACCTATCCAAATCCCTCTGCAGACTTTCAGTATCGTCTGCACTTTTCGCTTTACCACTCATCTTAGTGTCATCTGCAAACTTGGACACGTTGCCCTTGGTCCCCAACTCCAAATCATCTATGTAAATTGTGAACAATTGTGGGCCCAACACGGATCCCTGAGGGACACCACTAGCTACTGTTTGCCAACCAGAGAAACACCCATTTATCCCAACTCTGCTTTCTATTAATTAACCCATCCTCTATCCATGCCACTACTTTACCCTTAATGCCATGCATCTTTATCTCATGCAGCAACCTTTTGTGTGGCACCTTGTCAAAGGCTTTTTGCAAATCCAGATATACCACATCCATCGACTCCCCGTTATCTTCTGCACTGGTAATGTCCTCAAAAAATTCCACTAAATTAGTTAGGCATGGCCTGCCTTTTACGAACCCATGCTGCGTCTGCCCAATGGGACAATTTCTATCCAGATGCCTCGCAATTTCTTCCTTGATGATAGATTCCAGCATCTTCCCTACTACCGAAGTTAAGCTCACTGGCCTATAATTTCCTGCTTTCTGCCTACCTCCTTTTTTAAACAGTGGCGTCACGTTTGCTAATTTCCAATCCACCGGGACCACCCCAGAGTCTAGTGAATTTCGGTAAATTATCACTAGTGCATCTGCAATTTCCTAGCCATCTCTTTTAGCACTCTGGGATGCATTCCAAAGGGCCAGGAGACTTGTCTACCTTTAGCCCCATTAGCTTGCCCATCACTCCCTCCTTAGTGATAACAATCCTCTCAAGGTCCTCACCTGTCATAGCCTCATTTCTATCAGTCGCTGGTATGTTATTTGTGTCTTCCACTGTGAAGACCGACACAAAAAACCTGTTCAGTTCCTCAGCCATTTCCTCATCTCCCATTATTAAAACTCCCTTCTCATCCTCTAAAGGACCAATATTTACCCTAACCACTCTTTTTTGTCTTATATATTTGTAAAAACTTTTACTGTCTGTTTTTATATTCTGAGCAAGTTTACTCTCATACTCTATCTTACTCTTCTTTATAGCTTTTTAGTAGCTTTCTGTTGCCCCTTAAAGATTTCCCAGTCCTCTAATCTCCCAGCAATCTTTGCCACTTTATATGCTTTTTCCTTCAATTTGATACTCTCCCTTATTTCCTTAGATATCCACGGTCGAGTTTCCCTCTTTCTTCCGTACTTCCTTTTTGTTGGTATAAACCTTTGCTGAGCACTGTGAAAAATCGCTTGGAAGGTTCTCCACTGTTCCTCAACTGTTCCACCATAAAGTCTTAGCTCCCAGTCTACCTTAGCTAGTTCTTCTCTCATCCCCTTGTAATCTCCTTTGTTTAAACACAAAACACTAGTATTTGATTTTACTTTCTCACCCTCCATCTGTATTTCAAATTCCACCATATTGTGATCGCTCCTTCCGAGAGGACCCCTAACTATGAGATCATGAATCAATCCTGTCTCATTACACAGGACAAGATCTAGGACCGCTTGTTCCCTCGTAGGTTCCATTACATACTGTTCTAGGAAACTATCGCGGATACATTCTATAAACTCCTCTTCAAGGATGCCTTGACCGACCTGGTTAAACCAATCGACATGTAGATTAAAATCCCCCATGATAACTGCTGTACCATTTCTACATGCATCAGTTATTTCTTTGTTTATTGCCTGCCCCACCATAGCGTTACTATTTGGTGGCCTATAGACTACTCCTATCAGTGACTTTTTCGCCTTACTATTCCTGATTTCCACCCAAAAGGATTCAACCTTATCCTCCATAGCACCGATGTCATCCCTTACTATTACCCGGACGTCATCCTTAAATAACAGAGCAACACCACCTCCCTTACCATCCACTCTGTCCTTCCGAATTGTTTGATACCCTCGGATATTTAACTCCCAGTCGTGACCATCCTTTAACCATGTTTCAGTAATGGCCACTAAATCATAGTCATTTACGATGATTTGTGCCACCAACTCATTTACTTTATTCCGAATACTACGAGCATTCAGGTAAAGTACACTTATTTTGGTTTTTTTACCTCTGTTTTGAATCTTAACATCTCCAGTATTATTCCTTTTGTTATTACTGGGCCTATTCACTGAGCTCCCCTCAGTCACTGTACCTTGTACTGTCGCCCTTTTAGATTTCTGACTATGTCTTCTCTGCCTTGCACTTTTCCCCTTACTTTCTTTTGCTTCTGTCCCTGTTTTACTACCTTCCAACTTCCTGCATCGGTTCCCATCCCCCTGCCACATTCGTTTAAACCCTCCCCAACAGCTCTAGAAAACACCCCCCCTAGGACATCGGTTCCAGTCCTGCCCAGGTGCAGACCGTCCGGTTTGTACTGGTCCCACCTCCCCCAGAACCGGTCCCAATGCCCCAGGAATTTGAATCCCTCCCTCTTGCACCATCTCTCGAGCCACGCATTCATCCTATCTATCCTGACATTCCTACTCTGACTAGCTCGTGGCACTGGTAGCACTCCTGAGATTACTACCTTTGAGGTCCTACTTTTTATTTTAACTCCTAACTCCCTGAATTCCGCTTGTAGGACCTCACCCCGTTTTTTTTACCTATATCGTTGGTGCCTATGTGCACCACGACAGCTGGCTGTTCACCGCCCCCCCCCCCCAGAATGTCCTGCAGCCGCTCCGAGACATCCTTGACCCTTGCACCAGGGAGGCAACATAACATCCTGGAGTCTCGATTGCGTCCACAGAACCGCCTGTCTATTCCCCTTACGATCGAGTCCCCTATCACTATAGCCCTGCCATTTTTCTTCCTGCCCTGCTGTGCAGCAGAGCCAGCCACGGTGCCATGAACCTGGCTGCTGCTGCCTTCCCCTGGTGAGCCATCTCCCTCAACAGTATCCAAAGCGGTATATCTGTTTTGCAGGGAGATGACCGCAGGGGACACCTGCACTGCCTTCCTACTCTTGCTCTTTCTTTTGGTCACCCATTTTCTATCTCCCTCAGTAACCTTCACCTGCGGTGTGACCAACTCGCTAAACGTGCTATCCACGACCTCCTCAGCATCGCGGATGCTCCAAAGTGAGTCCATCCGCAGCTCCAGAGCCGTCAAGCGGTCTAACAAGAGCTGCAACTGAACACACTTCTTGCACGTGAAGGAGCCAGGGACAGTGGACGTGTCCCTGAGCTCCCACATCGCACACGAGGAGCATGACACGGGTCTGGGATCTCCTGCCATGTCTTAAACCCTTGGTAAACTTAAACAACTAGAATTTCAAAATAAAAATAAATAAATTAGACAATGAAAAGAAAAAGAGAGACTACTTACCAGTCACTACCAGGGTTAAAAAGCACCTCCTCACACTCTGCACCGAATTACCTCACTGCACCAAATTACCAAGTTTCAATCCCCCACTCCGGATGAGTCTCCTGGAAAAGTGCTCGCTTACTGTGTGCGCTAGTCTGTCTGTCTTTTATACAGACCTCAGCTAACCGATGACTCAAAAAATACCTTAACTTCAAAGAGAAGAATACAGTGTGCCCCTAAACAGGCCTCAGGTGATTGACAGATAACTGCCTCTCAGCAATTAGGGTGGGGGCAGCTTCAACCAATCAGACACTAAGCTCCACACTGCACTTTTAACTGTAAAACAGCAGAATTAGATTTTCCACTTACCTTTGCTGATTTACCTGACTGCACCAAATTACAAAGTTTCAATCCCGTACTCTGGATGAGTCTCACTCCGGATGAGTCTCCTGGAAAAGTGAGTGTGTGAGTGTTTCTGTGTGTGTGTTAGTGTCTGCGTGTGTGTCAGTGTCTATGTGTGTGTTAGTGTCTGTGTGCCTGTGTTAGTGTCTGTGCGTGTTAGTGTCAGTGTGTGTGTTATTTTCTGTGTGTGTGTGTTAGTGTCTGTGTGTGTGTTAGTGTCTGTGTGTGTGTTAGTGTCTGTGTGTTAGTGTCTGTGTGCGTGTTAGTGTCTGTGTGTGTGTTAGTGTCTGTGTGTGTGTTAGTGTCTGTGTGTTAGTGTCTGTGTGTGTGTTAGTGTCTGTGTGTGTGTTAGTGTCTGTGTGTTAGTGTCTGTGTGTGTGTTAGTGTCTGTGTGTGTTAGTGTGTGTGTGTGTTAGTGTCTGTGTGTGTGTTAGTGTCTGTGTGTGTGTTAGTGACTGTGTGTGTGTTAGTGTCTGTGTGTGTGTTAGTGTCTGTGTGTTAGTGTCTGTGTGTGTGTTAGTGTCTGTGTGTGTGTTAGTGTCTGTGTGTTAGTGTCTGTGTGCGTGTTAGTGTCTGTGTGTGTGTTAGTGTCTGTGTGTGTGTTAGTGTCTGTGTGTTAGTGTCTGTGTGTGTGTTAGTGTCTGTGTGTGTGTTAGTGTCTGTGTGTTAGTGTCTGTGTGTGTGTTAGTGTCTGTGTGTGTTAGTGTGTGTGTGTGTTAGTGACTGTGTGTGTGTTCGTGTCTGTGTGTGTGTTCGTGTCTGTGTGTGTGTTAGTGTATGTGCGTGTTAGTGTCAGTGTGTGTTTGTGAGTGCCTGTGTGTTAGTGTCTGTGTGTTGCTGTCTGTGTGTGTTGTTGTCTGTCTGTGTGTGTTAGTGTCTGTGTGTTAGTGTCTGTGAGTGTGTTAGTGTCAGTGTGTTAGTGTATGTGTGTTGCTATCTGTTTGTGTTTGTGTTACTGTATGTGTGTTAGTGTCTCTGTGTTAGTGTCTGTGTGTGTGTTTGTATCTGTCTGTGTGTTAGTGTCTGTGTGTGTTAGTGTGTGTGTGTGTGTGTGTGTGTGTGTGTGTTAGTGTCTGTTTGTGTGTCAGTGTCTGTGTGTGTGTTTGTGTGCGTGTTAGTGTCAGTGTGTTAGTGCCTGTGTGTGTGTGTTAGTGTCTGTGTGTGTGTTAGTGTCTGGGTGTGTGTGTTAGTGTCTGTGTGTGTGTTAGGGTCTGTGTGTGTTAGTGTATGTGTGTGTTAGTTTCTGTCTGTGTGTTAATGTCTGTGTGTTAGTGTCGTTGTGTGTGATAGTGTATGTGTTTAATTGTCTGTGTGTGTGTTAGTGTCTGTGTGTGTGTTAGTGTCTGTGTTAGTGTCTGTGCGTGTGTTAGTGTCTGTATGTGTGTTATTGTCTGTGTGTGTGTGTTAGTGTCTGTGTATGTGTTAGTGTTTGTGTGTTAGTGTCTGTGTGTGTGTTAGTGTCTTTGTGTGTGTTATTAACTGTTTGTGTTTGTGTTAGTGTCTGTGTGTTAGTGCCTCTGTGTTAGTGTCAGTGTGTGTGTTTGTGTCTGTCTGTGTGTTAGTGTCTGTATGTGCATTAGTATCTGTGTGTTAGTGTCTGTGTGTTGCTGTCTGTGTGTGTTAGTGTCTGTGTGTGTTAGTGTCTGTGTGTTAGTGTCTGTCTGTGTGATAGTGTCTCTGTGTAAGTGTCTGTGTGTGTTTTCGTGTCTGTGTGTGTTAGTGTCTGTGTGTGTGTTAGTGTCTGTGTGTTTACTCGTGTCTGTGCGTTTTAGTGTCAGTGTGTGAGTGCCTTTGTGTGTGTTAGTGTCTGTGTGTTTTAATATCTGTGTGTTAGTGTCTGTGTGTGTTAGTGTGTCTGTGAGTGTGTGTTTTAGTGTCTCTGTATCTGTCAGTGTGTGTATTAGTGTCTCTGTGTGTCTGTGTGTGTGTATTAGAGACTCTGTGTGTCTGTGAGTGTGTTAGTGTCTCTTTGTGTCTCTAAGTGTGTGTATTAGTGTCTCTGTGTTTCTGTGAGTGTGTATATTATTGTCTCTGCGTCGATGAATGTGTGCATTAGTGTCTTTGAATGTCTGTCAGTGTGTGTATTAGTTTCTCTGTGTCTGTCATTGTGTGTTAGTGTCTCTGTGTGCCTGTCAGTGTATGTATTAGTGTCTCTGTGTGTCTGTCAGTGTGTGTATTAGTGTCTCTGTGTGTGAGTGTGTGTATTAGTGTCTCTGTGTGTAAGTCAGTGTGTGTATTAGTGTTTCTCTGTGTCTGTGAGTGTGTGTATTAGTGTATCTGTGTGTCTGTGAGTGTGTTTTAGTGTCTGTGTCTGTGAGTGTGTATTAGTGTCTCATTGAGTGTGTGTATTAGTGTCTCTGTGTGTCTGTGAGTGTGTGTCAGTCTCTCTGTCTGTCAGTTGGTGTGTATTAGCCTCTCTTGAGTGTGTGTGTGTATTATTGTCTCTGTATCTGTCAGTGTTTCTATTAATCTCTCTGTGTGTCTGTGAGTGTGTGTTTTAGTGTCTCTGTGTGTATGTGAGTGTATATTAGTGTCTCTGTGTGTCTGTGAGTGTGTGTATTAGTGTCCTGCGTGTCCGTGAGTGTGTGCATTATTGTCTCTGTGTCTGTGTGTGTTTTAGTGTCTGTGTGTATTAGTGTCTGTGTGTGTGCTTGTGTTTGTGTGTGTTAATATCTGTGTGTTAGTGTATGTGTGTGTGTTAGTGTGTGTGTGTGTGTTAGTGTCTGTGTTTGTGTTAGTGTCTGAGTGTTAGTATATGTGTGTGTGTTAGTGTCTGTGCGTGTGTTAGTGTCTGTGTGTTAGTGTATGTGTGTTAGTGTCTGTGTGTGTGTTAGTGTCTGTGTTAGTGTCTGTGTGTGTTAGTGTCTGTGTGTGTTAGTGTCTGTGTGTGTTTGTGTCTGTGTGTGTGTTAGTGTCTGTGTGTTAGTGTCTGTGTGTTAGTGTCTGTGTGTGTGTTAGTGTCTGTGTGTTAGTGTCTGTGTGTGTGTGTTAGTGTATGTGTGTGTGTGTTAGTGTATGTGTGTGTGTGTTAGTGCATGTGTGTGTGTTAGTGTCAGTGTGTGTGTTAGTGTATGTGTGTGTTAGTGTCTGTGTGTGTTAATATCTGTGTGTTCGTGTCTGTGTGTGTGTTAGTGTCTGTGTGTGTTAATATCTGTGTGTTTGTGTCAGTGTGTGTATTAGTGTGTCTGTGTGTCTGTGATTGTGTGTATTAGAGACTCTGTGTGTCTGTGAATGTGTGCATTAGTGTATTTGTCTGTCTGTCAGTGTGTGTATTAGTTTATCTGTGTCTGTCATTGTGTGTTAGTGTATCTGTGCCAGTCAGTGTGTGTATTAGTATCTCTGTGTGTCTGTCAGTGTGTGTATTAGTGTCTCTGTGTGTCTGTCAGTGTGTGTATTAGTGTCTCTGTGTGTCTGTGAGTGTGTGTATTAGTGTCTCTGTGTGTCTGTGAGTGTGTGTTAGACTCTCTGTGTCTGTCAGTGGGTGTGTATTTGCCTCTCTTGTGTCTGTGTTTGTGTATTAGTGTCCCTGTATCTGTCAGTGTGTGTATTAGTCTCTCTGTGTGTCTGTGAGTGTGTGTATTAGTCTATCTTTGTGTAAGTCAGTATGTGTATTAGTGTTTCTCTGTGTCTGTGAGTGTGTGTATTAGTGTCTCTGTGTGTCTGTGTGTGTATATTAGTGTCTCTGTGTGTCTGTGAGTGTGTGCATTAGTGTCTCTGTGTCTCTGTGTGTATTAGTGTCTGTGTGTGTGCCTGTGTCTGTGTGTGTTAATATCTGTGTGTTAGTGTATGTGTGTGTGTTAGTGTGTGTGTGTGTGTTAGTGTCTGTGTTTGTGTTAGTGTCTGAGTGTTAGTATCTGTGTGTGTGTTAGTGTCTGTGCGTGTGCATGGGGGACTTTAACTTTCCAAATATTGACTGGAAATACTATAGTTCGAGTACTATAGATGGGTCAGTTTTTGTGCAGTGTGTGCAGGAGGGTTTTCTGACACAGTATGTAGACAGACCAACAAGGGGCGAGGCCACATTGGATTTGGTACTGGGTAATGAACCCGGCCAGGTGTTAGATTTAGATTTAGATGTAGGTGAGCACTTTGGTGATAGTGATCACAACTCGGTTATGTTTACTTTAGCAATGGGCAGGGATAGGTATATACCGCAAGGCAAGAATTATAGCTGGGGGAAAGGCAATTATGATGCTATTCGGCAAGATTTAGGAGGTATAGGATGGGGAAGGAAACTGCAGGGGATGGGTACAATCGAAATGTGGAGGTTTTTCAAGGAACAGCTACTGCGTGTCCTTGATAAGTATGTACCTGTCAGGCAGGGAGGAAGTTGTCGAGCAAGGGAGCCGTGGTTTACTAAGGAAGTTGAAGCACTTGTCAAGAGGAAGAAGAAGGCTTATGTTAGGATGAGACATGAAGGCTCAGTTAGGGCACTTGAGAGTTACAAGTTAGCCAGGAAGGACCTAAAGGGAGAGTTAAGAAGAGCGAGGAGAGGACACGAAAAGTCGTTGGCGGATAGGATCAAGGAAAACCCTAAGGCTTTCTATAGGTATATCAGGAACAAAAGAATGACTCGAGTAAGATTAGGGCCAATCAAGGATAGTAGTGGAAAGTTGTGTGTGGAATCAGAGGAGATAGGGGAAGCATTAAATGGATATTTTTCTTCAGTGTTTACACTGGAGAAAGACAATGTTGTCGAGGAGAACACTCAGGTTCAGTCGACCAGGCTAGATGGAATTGAGGTTCAAAAGGAGGAGGAGTTAGCAATTTTAGAAAATGTCAAAATAGTTAAGTCCCCTGGGCCAGATGGGATTTATCCTAGGATTCTCTGGGAAGCCAGGGAGGAGATTGCAGAGCCTGTGTCCTTGATATTTATGTCGTCTTTGTCGACAGGAATAGTGCCGCCGGAAGACTGGAGGATAGCAAATGTTGTCCCCTTGTTCAAGAAGGGGAGTAGAGACAACCCTGGTAATTATGTGTGTGTGTTAGTGTCAGTGTGTGTATTAGTGTCTGTGTGTGTTAGTGTATCTGCGTGTTAGTGTCTGTGTGTGTGTTAGTGTCTGTGTGTTAGTGTCTCTGTGTTAGTGTCTGTGTGTGTGTTAGTGTCTGTGTGTTAGTGTCTGTGTGTGTTAGTGACTGTGTGTGTGTTAGTGTCTGTGTGTGTTAGTGTATGTGCGTGTTAGTGTCTGTGTGTGTCTGTTAGTGTCTGTGTGTGTGTTAGTGTCTGTGTGTTATAGTGACTGTGTGTGTGTTAGTGTCTGTGTGTGTTAGTGTATGTGCGTGTTAGTGACTGTGTGTGTCTGTTAGTGTCTGTGTGTTAGTGTCTGTGTGAGTGTTAGTGTATGTGTGTGTTAGTGTCTGTGTGTGTGTCTTAGTGTATGTGTGAGTGTTAGTGTATGTGTATGTGTGTTAGTGTCTGTGTGTGTGTTAGTCTGTGTGTGTGTTAGTCTCTGTGTGTGTTAGTGACTGTGCGAGTGTTAGTGCCTGTGTGTTAGTGCCTGTATGTGTGTTAGTGTATGTGTGTGTGTATTAGTGTCTGTTTGTGTGTTAGTGTCAGTGTGTGTATTAGTGTCTGTGTGTGTTAGTGTATCTGCGTGTTAGTGTCTGTGTGTGTGTTAGTGTCTGTGTGTTAGTGTCTCTGTGTTAGTGTCTGTGTGTGTGTTATGGTCCGTGTGTGTTAGTGTCTGTGTGTGTTAGTTTCTGTGTTTTATTGTCTGTGTGTGTGTGTTAGTGTCTGTGTGTGTTAGTGTCTGTGTTAGTGTCTGTGCGTGTGTTAGTGTCTGTATGTGTGTTAGTGTATGTGTGTGTGTATTAGTGTCTGTTTGTGTGTTAGTGTCTGTGTGTGTGTTAGTGTCTGTGCGTGTGTTAGTGTCTGTATGTGTGTTAGTGTCTGTGTGTGTGTATTAGTGTCTGTTTGTGTGTTAGTGTCAGTGTGTGTATTAGTGTCTGTGTGTGTTAGTGTACCTGCGTGTTAGTGTCTGTGTGTGTGTTAGTGTCTGTGTGTTAGTGTCTCTGTGTTAGTGTCTGTGTGTGTGTTAGTGTCTGTGTGTTAGTGTCTGTGTGTGTTCGTGACTGTGTGTGTGTTAGTGTCTGTGTGTGTTAGTGTATGTGCGTGTTAGTGTCTGTGTGTGTCTGTTAGTGTCTGTGTGTTAGTGTCTGTGTGTTGCTGTCTGTGTGTGTTGTTGTATGTGTGTGTGTTAGTGTCTGTGTGTTAGTGTCTGTGTTTGTGTTTGTGTCTGTCTGTGTTTGTGTCTGTGTGTGTATTAGTGTCTGTGTGTTTGTTAGTTTATGTGTGTGTGTTAATGTCTGTGTGTGTGTGTTAGTGTCTGTGTGCTTGTTAGTGTGTGTGTGTGTTAGTGTATGTGTGAGTGTTAATGTCTGTGTGTGTGTTAGTGTCTGTGTGAGTGTTAGTCTCTGTGTGCGTTAATGTCTATGTGTGTATTAGTGTCTGTGTGTGTTAGCGTCTATGTGAGTGTTCGTGTCTTTGTGTGTGTTATTGTCTGTGTGTTTGTTAGTGTCTGTGTGTGTTAGTGTCTTTATATATTAGTGACTGTGTGAGTGTGAGTGTCTGTGTGTTTGTGTCTGCGTGTGAGTGTCTGTGTGAGTGTTAGTGTCTGTGTGTTAGTGCCTGTGTGTGCATTAGTATCTGTGTGTGTGTTTGTGTGTGTTAGTGTCTCTGTGTGAGTGGATTACTGTCTCTGTATGTGTGCGAATGTGTTAGTGTTTGTCTGAGTGTTTGTGTGACTGTATGTGTGTGAGTGACTGTTATAGTCTATAATTATTTGACTTTGTGAGCTCCACGTCGCCCATACTTGTAATGTCTTTCCCAGGCTGATGTATAATTTCATTGTTTATTTCCCTTCCTCACAGTGAACCTCATTACAATTGTGATCCTGAAGAGAAGAAACTGCGGGCTGTCCAAATGTGTGACTTGTTACCTGGTGGCCATGGCAGTGGGCGATCTACTGGTCGTTATTCTCGACCTGATATTCAGACACATTCCCATTGTTTTTATGGAACAGTTTGATTTCCTGTGGTCCATCCCCGTGTGTAATATCCACGCCGCCCTGCTTTATGCAGCCACTGACTGTTCTGTCTGGTTCACCGTCACTTTCACCTTTGATCGATTTGTGGCCATTTGTTGTCCGAAGCTGAAATGTAAATATTGCAGCGAGAAAAGGGCGGCTGTGGTTCTGGGAACAGTGACTGTGCTGAGCTGTCTGAAGAACATTTTCTGGGGGTTTATGCTGAACGGTTGGTATTGGCTGAGGAACGCCCCCTGGTTTTGTGGTGTCACAGACGGTGTTCTGTGGTCTCCGGCCTGGGTCACAATCGAGTTCCTCCACCACATTCTAACCCCGTGTGTTCCATTTGCCCTGATTCTGCTGCTCAATGTTCTCACCGTCAGACACATTGTGGTGAGCAGCAGGGCCCGCAGGAGACTCCGGGCTCACAGCAGTGGGGAGAGTCCCAGAGACCCAGAGATGGAGAGTCGAAGGAAATCCATCATTTTACTGTTTATTATCTCCGCCAATTTCATCCTCTTATGGTCAACGATAATGGTTTCTTCTATATGTAAACGGATGTATGATCTGGGGTATTACGCTGTATTGTTAGCTTATTATTTTCAGGAATTGGGCTTCATGCTGCAGCTCCTGAGTTGCTGCACAAACACTGCCATTTATGCCGTCACACAGACTCAGTTCAGGCAGCAATTGAAAAAGGTGCTGACATTTCCCGTTAGTTCCATTCATTCCATGCTGAGTGGAAAGCCCCCCACACACACGGCATCTCTCTCCTCCCACTGCCAGCCACACTGACCATCCCCAGCCAGCGTCACCCTGATTTAGAATTCGACACTACCAGGAGGGACAGTCGGTAGGTGGGTGTGACTCCCACCATGGCCGAGAAGCTGTGTGTGACTCCCCCCATGGCCGATCAGCTGGGTGTGACACCCCCATGGCCAATCGGCTGGGTGTGACTCCCCCCCATGGCCTATAAGCTGGGTGTGACCCCCCATGGGCGATCAGCTGGGTGTGACTCCCCCCATGGCCGATCAGCTGGGTGTGACTCCCCCCATGGCCGATCAGAAGGGTGTGACTCCCCCCATGGCCGATCAGCTGGGTGTCACTCTTCCATGGCTGCCGGGTCTCCCCTGTCAACACAAGATGGCGGCCGGGTCTCCCCTGGTGACACAAGATGTCGGCCGGTTATCCCCTTGCAACACAAGATGGCGGCTGAGTCTCCCCTGGCGACACAAGATGGCCGCCGGGTCTCTCCTGGCGACACAAGATGGCCGCCGGGTCTCCCCCTGGCGACACAAGATGGCCGCCGGGTCTCCCCCTGGCGACACACGATGGCGGCCGGGTACCCCTGGCAACACAAGATGGCCGCCGCGTACCCCTGGCAACACAAGATGGCGGCCGGGTCTCCCCTGGCAAAACAAGATGGCGGCCGAGTCTCCCCTGGTGACACACGATGGCGGCCGGGTCTCCCCAGGCAACATAAGATGGCCGCCGCTGACACACAGGGGATGCTGGGATGGATGTGGTGCATGCGCCGCGATGGCTTCTGCTGCCCATTGGGAGACTTCGGGGAGGTAATGTCTCCATGGAAACCGCATCTCCGCCCTGACCCCCTCCCTCGATATCACCCCCTCCCCGATATCACCCCCACCCCGATATCCCCCCTCCCTGACCAGGGGCTGCTTTAGCTCACAAGGCTAAATCGCTGGCTTTTAAAGCAGACCAAGCCGGCCAGCAGCACGGTTCGATTCCCGTACCAGCCTCCCCGGACAGGCGCCGGAATGTGGCGACTAGGGGCTTTTCACAGTAACTTCATTGAAGTCTACTTGTGACAATAAGCAATTTTCATTTCATTTCATCACCCCCTCCCCGATATCACCAGCTCCCCGGATATCACCCCTCCTCGATATCACCCCCACCCCGATATCACCCCCTCCCCGCTATTAGCCCCTCCCCGATATCACCCCCTTTCCGGATATCACCCCCATCCCGATATCACCCCCACCCCTGATATCATCCCCACCCCGATATCACCCTCTCCTCGATATCACCCTAACCCCGATATCACACCCAGCCATATATCACCCCCACCCCGATATCACCCAACCCCAGAGAGACACAACTCCAGATATCTCCCAACCCCAGATATCACCCAACCCCAGAGAGACCCAACCCCAGAGGTCACCCATCCCCAGAGACACCCAGCTCCAGAGAGACCCAACCCCAGATATCACCCAACCCCAGAGATCACCCACCACCAGATATCACACTAACCCAGAAATCACCCAACCCCAGAGAGACCCACCCCCAGAGATCTCCCAACCCCAGATATCACCAAACCCCAGAGACACAACCCCAGATATCACCCAGCACCAGAGAGACCCAACTCCAGATATCACACAGCCCCAGGGAGACGCAACTCCAGATATCACACAGCCCCAGGGAGACGCAACCCCAGAGATCACCCAGCCCCAGAGAGACCCAACACTAGATATCAGCCAGCCCTAGATATCACCCAGCCCCAGAGACACACAACCCCAGAGAGACACAACCACAGAGATCACCAAATCAGGGTAAAGCTGTTGATGTGGTGTATATGGATTTCAGGAAGGCGTTTGATAAGGTTCCCCGCGGTAGGCTATTGCAGAAAATAAGGAAGTATGGAATTGAAGGTGATTTAGCGGTTTGGATCAGTAATTGGCTAGCTGAAAGAAGACAGAGGGTGGTTGTTGATGGCAAATGTTCAGCCTGGAGTTCAGTTACTAGTGGTGTACCGCAAGGATCTGTTTTGGGGCCACAACTGTTTGTCATTTTTATAAATGACCTGGGAGAGGATGTAGAAGGATGGGTAAGTAAATTTGCAGATAACACGAAGGTCGGTGGAGTTGTGGATAATGATGAAGGATGTTATAGGATACAGAGGGACATAGATAAGCTGCAGAGCTAGGCTGAGAGGTGGCAGATGGAGTTTAATGCAGAAAAGTGTGAGGTGGTTCACTTTGGAAGGAGTAACAGGAATGCAGAGTACTGGGCTAATGGCAAGATTCTTGGTAGTGTAGATGAACAGAGAGATCTCGGCATCCAGGTACATAAATCCCTGAAAGTTGCCACACAGGTTAATAGGGCTGTTAAGAAGGCGTATGGTGTGTAGCCTTTATCAGCAGGGGGATTAAGTTTCGGAACCACAAGGTCATGCTGCAGCTGTACATAACTCTGGTGCGGCCGCACCTGGAGTACTGCGTGCAGTTCTGGTCACCACATTATAGGAAGGATGTGGAAGCTTTGGAAAGGGTTCAGAGGAGATTTACTAGGATGTTGCCTGGTATGGAGGGAAGGTCTTACGAGGAAAGGCTCAGGGAATTGAAGTTGTTTTCGTTAGAGAGGAGAAGGCTGAGAGGTGACTTAATAGAGACATATAAGATATTCAGAGGGTTAGATAGGGTGGACAGTGAGAGTCTTTTTTCCTCGGATGGTGATGACCAACACGAGGGGACATAGCTTTAAATTGAGGGGAGATAGACATAGGACAGATGTCAGAGGCAGTTTCTTTACTCAGAGAGTAGTAGGGGTGTGGAACACCCTGCCTGCAACAGTAGTAGACTCACCAACTTTAAGGGCATTTAAGTGGTCACTGGATAGACATATGGATGAAAATGGAATAGTGTAGGTCAGATAGGCTTCAGATGGTTTCACAGGTCGGCGCAACATCGAGGGCCGAAGGGCCCGTACTGCGCTGTAGTGTTCTATGTTCTATGTTCTAACACCCAACCCAAGAGAGACACAACCCCAGAGATCACCCAAACCCAGAGAGACCAAACCCCAGATATCAGCCAACCACAGAGGTCACCCAGCCGCAGAGAGACCCAACCCCAGATATCACCCAACGCCAGATATCCCCCTGCCCCAGAGAGACTCAACCGCAGAGAGACCCAACTCCAGTGATCACCCAAACCCAGAGAGACCCAACCCCAGATATCAGCCAACGCCAAATATCCCCCTGCCCCAGAGAGACCTAACCGCAGAGAGACCAAACCCCAGTGATCACCCAACACCAGAGAGACCCAACCCAAGAGATCACCCAAACCCAGAGAGACCCAACCCCAGATATCACCCAACCCCAGAGAGACCCCAACTCCAGAGTTACCCAACCCCAGAGAGACCCAACCGCAGAGCAGGGGGTGAGTTTGCTCCGGGGCCTGTAGAGAATATCAGTCACTGCAACAGATCCCTTTTCAAAGTTCCTGTGCTGGATTCTCCGTCGGTGGATCCTCCGCTTCACCGGCAGCTCATTCACGCCCGCGGGTTTCCCGACAGTCTGGGGGTGGTCACAATGGCAGCGCGGTGCACCCATTGAACAACTGCGCGAATGGAGAATCCCGCTGCCTGGGGGCGCGGACACCGGGAAACAGGCTGGCGGGATGGAGAATCCCACTGCCGGGGGACGCACACCACCGGGAAACAGGCTGGCGGGACGGAGAATCCCACTGCCGGGGGGCACACACCGCCGGAAAACAGGCTGGCGGGATGGAGAATCCCGCTGCCATGGGGCGCGCATCGCTGGAAAACAGGCTGGCGGGACGGAGAATCCCACTGCCGGGGGACGCACACCACCGGAAAGCAGGCTGGCGGGATGGAGAATCCCCCTGCCGAGGGACGCACACCACCGGGAAACAGGCTGGCGGGATGGAGAATCCCGCTGCCATGGGGCGCGCATCACCGGAAAACAGGCTGGCGGGACGGAGAATCTCGCTGCCATGGGGCGCGCATCGCTGGAAAACAGGCTGGCGGGACGGAGAATCTCGCTGCCATGGGGCGCGCATCGCTGGAAAACAGGCTGGCGGGACGGAGAATCCCGCTGCCGGGAGGCGCATACCGCCGGAAAACAGGCTGGCGGGACGGAGAATCCCTCTGCCGGGGGATGCACAACGCCAGAAAACAGGCTGGTGGGACGGAGAATCCCGCTGCCGGGGGGCGATTCGCTGGAAAACAGGCTGGTGGAATGGAGAATCCCGCTGCCGGGGTCGCACACTGCCGGAAAATCAAGTTAGTTTTCAGTCCGTTTAACACAGTAAATAACAAATAACTTTTAATTGCAACTTTGAATGTGATTATTAAAGGATTGTTTATCCCATAATCACAGGCGTATTCTAAATATTGTTCAGACAGTAATCACAAGAGATTTCTTTCAAATAGAGTCAGTAATTCCTGTAAACACATAATAAATTGAACGATACATTTCTGCTCACAATTAACTAAACTGATTATTTTGAAATCGAATCACCATGACAAGAATCTGATTATTTTCACTAAATTGCCCCTTAATTGGAAAAATGAATTGGGTATTCTAAATTTAAAAAAAAAAAAAAAAAGAAATATCGGTGCTATGTGGTGGAATACAATGTGCTCTCTCTGTCTGTTCCTACTGAAGATGTCTCAGTTATTTAAATGATGGAAGGCGGGAAGTAATTGGCTGAGAAACAATTATAAACATTGTGTGACATATTTATTTAAATTATTGAGGCTATCAGACTGCTACAACTGGATAACTACAAATTGCCGCTGGTGTTGTTGGGGAGGAAGTGCAGACTCCGCACAGACAGTGACCCAGCCAGGAATCGAACCTGGGACCCTGGAGCTGTAAAGCATTTATGCTAACCACCATGCTACCGGGCTGCCCAGATGGGAGGGAGTGAATCTGCACAGGGCAGTGAGTGACTGGAGGGAGGGAATCTGCACAGGGCAGTGAGTGATGGGAGGGAGTGAATCTGCACAGGGCAGTGAGTGATGGGTGGGAGTGAACCGCACAGGGCAGTGAGTGATGGGAGGGAGGGAATCTGCACAGCGCAGTGAATGATGGGAGGAAGTGAATCTGCACAGGGCAGTGAGTGATGGGAGGGAGGGAATCTGCACAGGGCAGTGAGTGATGGGAGGGAGTGAATCTGCACAGGGCAGTGAGTGATGGGGGAGTGAATAAGCACAGGGCAGTGAGTGATGGGAGGGTGTGAATCTGCACAGGGCAGTGAGTGATGGGAGGGAGTTAATCTGCACAGGGCAGTGAGTGATTGGAGGGAGTGAATCTGCACAGGGCAGTGAGTGATGGGAGGGAGTGAATCTGCACAGGGCAGTGAGTGATGGGAGGGAGTGAATCTGCACAGGGCAGTGAGTGATGGAGGGAATGAATCTGCACAGGGCAGTGAGTGATGGGAGGGAGTGAATCTGCACAGGGCAGTGAGTGATGGGACGGAGTGAATCTGCACAGGGCAGTGAGTGATGGGAGGGAGTGAATCTGCACAGGGCAGTGAGTGATGGAGGGAATGAATCTGCACAGGGCAGTGAGTGATGGGAGGGAGTGAATCTGCACAGGGCAGTGAGTGATGGAGGGAATGAATCTGCACAGGGCAGTGAGTGATGGAGGGAGTGAATCTGCACAGGTCAGTGAGTGATGGGAGGGTGAATCTACACAGGGCAGTCAGTGATGGGAGGGAGTGAATCTGCACAGGGCAGTGAGTGTTGGGAGGGAGTGTAACTGTACAGGGCAGTGAGTGATGGGAGGGAGTGAATCTGCACAGTGCAGTGAGTGATGGGAGGGAGTGAATCTGCACAGGGCAGTGAGTGATGGGAGGGAGTGAATCTGCACAGGGCAGTGAGTGATGGGAGGGTGTGAATCTGCACAGAGCAGTGAGTGATGGGATTGGGTGAATCTGCACAGGGCAATGAGTGATAGAACATAGAACAGTACAGCACAGAACAGGTCCTTCCGCCCTCAATGTTGTGCGGAGCAATTATCACCCCACTCAAACCGACGTATCCACCCTATACCCGTAACCCAACACCACACCCCCCCCTTAACTTTACTTTTTAGGAAACTACGGGCAATTTTGCATGGCCAATCCACCTAACCTGCACATCGTTGGACTGTGGGAGGAAACCGGAGCACCCGGAGGAAACACACGCACACACGGGGAAGACGTGCAGACTCCGCACAGAGAGTGACCCAGCCGGGAATCGAACTTGGGACCGTGGAGCTGTGAAGCATTTATGCTAAACTCCATGCTGCCGTGCTGCACCAATGTGATGTGAGGGAGTCAATCTGCACAGGGCAGTGATTGATGCGGGGGAGTGAATCGGCACAGGGCAGTGAGTGATGGGAGGGAGTGAATCTGCACAGGGCAGTGAGTGATGGGAGGGAGGGAATTGCACAGGGCAGTGAGTGATAGGAGGGATAGAAACTGCACAGGGCAGTGCGTGATGGGAGGGAGTGAATCTGCTCAGGGCAGTGAGTGATGTGAGGGAGTGAATCTGCACAGGGCAGTGAGTGATGGGAGGGAGTGAATCTGCACAGGGCAGTGAGTGATGGGAGGGAGTGAATCTGCACAGGGCAGTGAGTGATGGGAGGGAGGGAATCTGCACAGTGCAGTGAGTGATGTGAGGGAGTGAATCTGCACAGGGCAGTGAGTGATGGGAGGGAGGGAATCTGCACAGGGCAGTGAGTGATGGGAGGGAGGGAATCTGCACAGGGAAGTATGTGATTGAATGCAGTGAATCTGCACAGTGCAGTGAGTAATGGGAGGGAGTGAATCTGCACAGGGCAGTGAGTGACGGGAGGGAGTGTGTCTGCACAGGGCAGTGAGTGATGGGAGGGAGTGAATCTGCACAGGGCGGTGAGTGTTGGGAGTGAATCTGCACAGGGCCGTGAGTGATGGAGGGATTCAATCTGCACAGGGCAGTGAGTGATGGGAGGGAATGATTCTGCACAGGGCAGTGAGTGATGGAGGGATTCAATCTGCACAGGGCAGTGAGTGATGGGAGGGAATGATTCTGCACAGGGCAGTGAGTTATGGAAGTCGTGAATCTCCACAAGGCAGTGAGTGATGGGAGGGAGTGAATCTGCACAGGGCAGTGAGTGATGGGAGGTAGTGAATCTGCACAGGGCAGTGTGTGATGGGAGGGAGTGAATCTGCACAGGGTAGTGTGTGATAGGAGGGAGTGAATCTGCACAGGGCAGTAAGTGATGAGAGGGATTGAATCTGCACAGGGCAGTGAGTGATAGGAGGGAGTGAATCTGCACAGGGCAGTGAGTGATGAGAGTGAATGAATCTGCACAGGGCAGTGAGTGATGGGAGGGAGTGAATCTGCAAAGGTCCTTGTATCTGTCTGTATCTCTGTCTGTGTCTCTCTATGTGTCTCTGCCTGTGTCACATTGTGCTGCACAGACTGTGTTTTAGTGAGAGTCACTCACGAAGCTGATCGGCAATGGAGGGAAGCACACAACCTGCTGATCATCCATGGCGGTGACACACTGACCCAGCTGATCGACCATGGGAGGTAGGCACACAACCAGCTGATCGACATTGAAAGGTAGCGCACACCCAGCTGATCGGCAATGAGAGGAAGCACACACCCAGCTGTTCGGCAATGTGGGGGAGGCACACACCCAGCTGATCTGCAATGGGGGTGGGCGCACACCAGGCTAATCGGCAATGACGGGTGGCGCACACCCAGCCGATCGGCAATGGGAGGATGTACAAACCCAGCTGTTCGGCAATGGGGGTAGGCGCACACCCAGCTCATCGGCAATGGGGGAGGCACACACCCAACTGATCGGCAGTAATATGGAAATCACTTTATTTTCACAAGTAGGCTTCAACGAAGTTACTGTGAAAAGTCCCTGGTCGCACATTCCTGCGCCTTTCCGGGGAGGCTGGTGTTAATGGATCTATTTATGTTGAGACATTTTCCAATTGTTATCCCCATTGTGAAGGCTGTTGTTCCTACTCCTCTTCCTCCCGTCCGCCAGGTCCGCTGCTGTTCTCCATGCAGTGGCTGCTGCTCCTCCCGGCCATCTGGGTGCGCTGTATTGCCCAAGCAGTGTGGCAAGATAGCCACCGACTGTCTCTCCTGGTAATGCAGACTGGTAAATCAGGGTGAAGCTGCCTGGGGATAGTGAGTTTCACCGGCAGTTGGGGGTTGGTGGGAGAGAGAGATGCTGTGTGGCTGTGTTTCCTCTCACGATTTAATGAATTGAAGAATTGAACTAACGAAATTTCAGCACATTCTTCAACTGCTGTCTGAACTGAGTTTGTGTCACGGCGTAAATCGCCGTGTTTGTACAGCAGCTCAGGAGCTGCAACATGAAGCCCAATTCTGCACAGGGCAGTGAGTGATGGGAGGGAGTGAATCTGCACAGGGCAGTGAGTGATGGAGGGAATGAATCTGCACAGGGCAGTGAGTGATGGAGGGAGTGAATCTGCACAGGTCAGTGAGTGATGGGAGGGTGAATCTACACAGGGCAGTCAGTGATGGGAGGGAGTGAATCTGCACAGGGCAGTGAGTGTTGGGAGGGAGTGTAACTGTACAGGGCAGTGAGTGATGGGAGGGAGTGAATCTGCACAGTGCAGTGAGTGATGGGAGGGAGTGAATCTGCACAGAGCAGTGAGTGATGGGAGGGAGTGAATCTGCATAGGGCAGTGAGTGATGGGAGGGAGTGAATCTGCACAGGGCAGTGAGAGATGGGAGGGAGTGAATCTGCACAGTGCAGTGAGTGATGGGAGGGAGTGAATCTGCACAGGGCAGTGAGTGATGGGAGGGAGTGAATCTGCACAGGGCAGTGAGTGATGGGAGGGTGTGAATCTGCACAGGGCAGTGAGTGATGGGAGGGAGTGAATCTGCACAGAGCAGTGAGTGATGGGATGGGGAGAATCTGCACAGGGCAGTGAGTGATGGGAGGGAGTGAATCTGCACAGGGCAGTGAGTGATGGGAGGGTGTGAATCTGCACAGATCAGTGAGTGATGGGATTGGGTGAATCTGCACAGGGCAATGAGTGATAGAACATAGAACAGTACAGCACAGAACAGGTCCTTCAGCCCTCAATGTTGCGCGGAGCAATTATCACCCCACTCAAACCCACGTATCCACCCTATACCCGTAACCCAACACCCCACCCCCCCTTAACTTTACTTTTTAGGAATCTACGGGCAATTTTGCATGGCCAATCCACCTAACCTGCACATCGTTGGACTGTGGGAGGAAACCGGAGCACCCGGAGGAAACCCACGCACACACGGGGAAGACGTGCAGACTCCGCACAGAGAGTGACCCAGCCGGGAATAGAACTTGGGACCGTGGAGCTGTGAAGCATTTATGCTAAACACCATGCTGCCGTGCTGCACCAATGTGATGTGAGGGAGTCAATCTGCACAGGGCAGTGATTGATGCGGGGGAGTTAATCGGCACAGGGCAGTGAGTGATGGGAGGGAGTGAATCTGCACAGGGCAGTGAGTGATGGGAGGGAGGGAATTGCACAGGGCAGTGAGTGATAGGAGGGATAGAAACTGCACAGGGCAGTGCGTGATGGGAGGGAGTGAATCTGCTCAGGGCAGTGAGTGATGTGAGGGAGTGAATCTGCACAGGGCAGTGAGTGATGGGAGGGAGTGAATCTGCACAGGGCAGTGAGTGATGGGAGGGAGGGAATCTGCACAGGGCAGTGAGTGATGGGAGGGAGAGAATCTGCACAGGGCAGTGAGTGATGGGAGGGAGTGAATCTGCACAGGGCAGTGAGTGATGGGAGGGAGGGAATATGCACAGGGCAGTGAGTGATGGGAGGGAGTGAATCTGCATAGGGCAGTGAGTGATGGGAGGGAGGGAATCTGCACAGGGCAGTGAGTGATGGGGGGAGGGAATCTGCACAGGGAAGTATGTGATTGAATGCAGTCAATCTGCACTGTGCAGTGAGTAATGGGAGGGAGTGAATCTGCACAGGGAAGTGAGTGATGGGAGGGAGTGTTTCTGCACAGGGCAGTGAGTGATTGGAGGGAGTGAATCTGCACAGGGCAGTGAGTGATGGGAGGGAGTGAATCTGTACAGGGCAGTGAGTGATGGGAGGTAGTGAATCTGCACAGGGCAGTGAGTGATGGGAGGGAGTGAATCTGCACAGGGCAGTGAGTGTTGGGAGTGAATCTGCACAGTGCCGTGAGTGATGGAGGGATTCAATCTGCACAAGGCAGTGAGTGATGGGAGGGAGTGATTCTGCACAGGACAGTGAGTTATGGAAGTCGTGAATCTCCACAAGGCAGTGAGTGATGGGAGGGAGTGAATTTGCACAGGGCAGTGAGTGATGGGAGGGAGTGAATCTGCACAGGGCAGTGAGTGATGGGAGGGAGTGAATCTGCACAGGGCAGTGAGTGATGGGAGGGAGTGAATCTGCACAGGGCAGTGAGTGATGGGAGGTAGTGAATCTGCACAGGGCAGTGAGTGATGGGAGGGAGTGAATCTGCACAGGGTAGTGTGTGATAGGAGGGAGTGAATCTGCACAGGGCAGTAAGTGATGAGAGGGAGTGAATCTGCACAGGGCAGTGATTGATGGGAGGGAGTGAATCTGCAAAGGTCCTTGTATCTGTCTGTATCTCTGTCTGTGTCTCTCTATGTGTCTCTGCCTGTGTCACATTGTGCTGCACAGACTGTGTTTTAGTGAGAGTCACTCACGAAGCTGATCGGCAATGGAGGGAAGCACACAACCTGCTGATCATCCATGGCGGTGACACACTGACCCATCTGATCGACCATGGGAGGTAGGCACACAACCAGCTGATCGGCATTGAAAGGTAGCGCACACCCAGCTGATCGGCAATGAGAGGAAGCACACACCCAGCTGTTCGGCAATGTGGGGGAGGCACACACCCAGCTGATCTGCAATGGGGGTGGGCGCACACCAGGCTAATCGGCAATGACGGGTGGCGCACACCCAGCCGATCGGCAATGGGAGGATGTACAAACCCAGCTGTTCGGCAATGGGGGTAGGCGCACACCCAGCTCATCGGCAATGGGGAGGCACACACCCAACTGATCGGCAGTAATATGGAAATCACTTTATTTTCACAAGTAGGCTTCAACGAAGTTACTGTGAAAAGCCCCTAGTCGCACATTCCTGCGCCTTTCCGGGGAGGCTGGTGTTAATGGATCTATTTATGTTGAGACATTTTCCAATTGTTATCCCCATTGTGAAGGCTGTTGTTCCTACTCCTCTTCCTCCCGTCCGCCAGGTCCGCTGCTGTTCTCCATGCAGTGGCTGCTGCTCCTCCCGGCCATCTGGGTGCGCTGTATTGCCCAAGCAGTGTGGCAAGATAGCCACCGACTGTCTCTCCTGGTAATGCAGACTGGTAAATCAGGGTGAAGCTGCCTGGGGATAGTGAGTTTCACCGGCAGTTGGGGGTTGGTGGGAGAGAGAGATGCTGTGTGGCTGTGTTTCCTCTCACGATTTAATGAATTGAAGAATTGAACTAACGAAATTTCAGCACATTCTTCAACTGCTGTCTGAACTGAGTTTGTGTCACGGCGTAAATCGCCGTGTTTGTACAGCAGCTCAGGAGCTGCAACATGAAGCCCAATTCTAAAACATAGTAATGTAAGAATACAGAATTATACACCAGAAACGACATCCGGAACCATATAGAATAAAACATTAACGTTGACCATAACAGGATGAAATTGGCCGAGATAATAAACAGTAAAATGATGGATTTCCTCCGACTCTCCATCTCTGGGTCTGTGGGGCTCTCCCCACTGCTGTGAGCCCGGAGTCTCCTGCGGGCCCTGCTGCTCACCACAATGTGTCTGACGGTGAGAACATTGAGCAGCAGAATCAGGGCAAATGGAACCCCCGGGGTTAGAATGTTGTGGAGGAACTCGATTGTGACCCAGGCCCGAGAGTTCACAACATCATCTGTGACATCACAAAACCAGGGCTGGTTCATCAGCCGATACAGACCGGTCAGCATAAACCCCCAGAAAATGTTCTTCAGACAGCTCAGCACAGTCACTGTTCCCAGAACCACAGCCGCCCTTTTCTCGATGCAATATTTACTTTTCAGCTTCGGACAACAAATGGCCACAAATCGATCAAAGGTGAAAGTGACGGTGAACCAGACGGAACAGTCAGTGGCTGCATAAAGCAGGACGGCGTGGATATTACACACGGGGAGGGAGTACCGCAGGAAATAAAACTGATCTTTAAAAACAATGGGAATGTGTCTCAATATCAGGTCGAGAATAACGACCAGTAGATCCCCCACTGCCATGGCCACCAGGTAACAAGTCACACATTTGGACAACCCACAGTTTCTTCTCTTCAGGATCACAATTGTGATGAGGTTCACTGTGTGGAAGGGAAATAAAGAATGACATTATACATCAGCCTGGGAAAGACATTACAAGTATGGTCGACGTGATGTTGACGAAGTCAAATAAATGTATACTAATACACACACTCACACAAATATAGAGACAGTAATACACTCAAACACACACATACACACACACAGAAAGACACTAATACACACTCTCACAGACACAAGAGACACTAATACACACTCAGAAACACACACACAGACACAAATACACACACAGAAACTAAGAGACACATTTACATCCCCAAAACAGATACACTGATCCACACACACAGACCGACGCAGAGACACGAATACACACTCACACAAACACAGAGACACTAATACACACACTCAGACACACGCACAGATAGTAATATGCACACTCACACACACAGACATTTATACACGCACTCACACAATCTGACACGAATACACACTCTAACACACAGATACACGAATGCAAAAACACACATAATCAGAGACACTAAGACACACACTCACAGACACACAGACAGTTATACACACGAAGTTAAAATGTCACAGATTTTAATTGAAAGTATGGAAAGATATGGCATTAGAAACATGGAAGTCTGGCAATACATGATCTAAGAAACATGAGAGAATGTAGGGAAAAATCCACGAAGGGTTACCAGCAGCTGGAGAAGAGGGCTGCGAAATGCAGATAGCCTTTGACAAACAGGCTTAGCACACAAAACAGACAGTTCTTTCAAGTCACAATCGAGTGAATTTTAGTATACAGGTAAAAGCAATGTTTCGCACCTCTTTTTTAAGATAGGTAAGCCGATGGATAGAATGGATAAGGTTTTCAGTTGAATTAGGTAACAGATGTTGAAATGTGATGTAAGTCTGTTAAGTCACCACCAATTGGATTGTTAGTATAAAGCTAAAATCAATATTTCACACCTTCATTGAAGTTAAGTAAGCAGATGGGAAGAATGGATAAGGCATTCAGGTGAATTAGGTGGCAAATGCTTCGGTGTGAAATTCTGCTAACACGATGTGAATATGGGAAGCTGGAGACAACGTGTCTATGAGAAACAAATTAAACCCAAATCAATCAAAATTATGAGCTCTGGACACAATTTGATAATAATAAAAATACAGAAATTATAGAATTCAGAGGTCACACCACATTGAAATCAAAGCATTTTTGAACTTCACAAAGTATGCAATGTAATCAAAGATCTATGAGCTGAGGTCATGTTCAAAATGAATACTTAGTAGTGTTAGACAAATCTAGATTAAAGATACCTTTTCTAATCCAAGTGAAATAAAATATACTTTACAATAAAGTCATAAAAACGTAATAACTGTGAGAAAGATATATAAACCCTAACAAAGGGGACAGCCAGCAGAGTCAGCTCAGAGTCAGCTCTCATTGCTTAGTCATGGAAAAGGGATAGAGCAAAGCAGTGGATCTAAAACAGCGAATCCATCTAAGGAAGACCAAAAGCTAAAGAAAAGTGATTGTCGAGGTAGATCTGAAGGTCTCTTCAACCAAACAGGAGACTCCAGAAGCAGGATCTTTTTACTGTTCTGTAAAAGCAGTGATTGAATATTTTAAAGAAAAAATATAATAATAAAATAACTTTTTTTTTTTAACCTGAAACACTGCTTATTACATGCCTACTTTACTTACTTAGCCACGCAGGACCCAGGAAATCAATGCTACTTAGTGGTAAGTCGATACAATACTTCAGTGAAGGTGTGGGTTACACCGTGGATAACTTAAAAACATAGTTTGACCTGGATAGCATCCACATTAGCCTGCACAGGAGTCAGGGAGCGAGAATCACTGTTCACCATTTACAATGTCGTCCCTTTTTGGTATAGGGGGAATTCTAAGAATAGCAGTGAGTTTTTAAAATTCTGGCGCCCAGCATGGAGGCCTAGAATATTAGAAGTTTCGATGTAAAGTGAGGCTCGGCTATTAGAAGTTTCTACTTGAGCAGTGGAGGATAGAATATTAGAAGTTTCTAACCGACACAGGGGCTAGAATATTAGAAGTTTCTAGTTCCCAAACAACGATTAGAATTTTACAAGTTTCTAACCGGCACAAAGGCTTGCAAATGAGAAGTTTCTAGTCTATGTTGGAGTCAAACTTTACCTGCGGAGTTCAGTTTCGAAATTCATGTCTGATTGATTTTTGTAAGGATATTCTGTGGATCAGGGGGGACATAAACTCAGGTTGGGTGAGAAAATCAGTAGACTAGAATGCACTGACCCTGAGAAGATTGCTGCAGGAAGTATTGGGGACAGCACTAAAAACTTGCATCCATTACTGATAAAAGGAGACCAATAAATAAACCATCCTTAGTGAGGCAGATTGTGAGGGAAAGCCTAGAGAAATAGGAACACCTAAAGACCTTTAGAGACCAATAACCAATCGACCCTTAACTCAAACAGGAAGATATTGCCTTTGTGCCATTGGATAGGGCCCAGAAAGATTACTTATCCTTAATTTCAGAGTCGACCTGAAAGGAACAACCAGGAACAGAAGTTAGAATTCCGAAACATGGCAATTAGAATAATCATCTTGCTCTGAAACACGGCAACGAGAGTTGAAGCAGTGAAACAAGAGTGGAAAAGATTAACAGATGCATGAAAAAACTAGTGGATAAGAGAGATTGATCAGAACGGAGTGGTCTCAATTTTTGTTAAGAGTACCTAAAACCCTATAGAATAGAGGTCCAAGATCTCAGTGGATAAATGAGTGCATGCTTAATAAGGATTTGTGAAACCATACAGAATAGAAATCCAAAATCAGAGAGAATGAATGAGTGTATATATGTTTGATAAGGATTGGTGAATTTCCTTTGGTGTTTGTATTTTTCTAAATGTTGTACTTTGCATAACCGATTTTCACACCAATTAGAAGTTATAAATGGCAAGTGTTATGAGGTGGTAAATCAGTATGTTCAGAACTAAACTGGTCTTGGAATAAACAGATACAGAAATTTTTACTCGGCATCAGTCAGTTGTGTGAAGGAAATTACGTTGAAATTCATGCGCTGAAATGGACTCGGCATAGTTCCGCAGTGTCCCAGTGCCCAACGAACTCTGCATGCCACCAGCAAAAAGAACAAAATAATGTTTGGAACGTTAAATACATTGAAGAAGGAGCTTTAGCGAATAAAGATATTGGACCAGAAGTTAGATTAAGAGGATTACTTGCACTATCAGGAAATGAGAATCTGATTGCAGGAAAAGACTTGATAAAAATAGATGCAGGTAAAATTAAGATAATGAAACCAATTGATAACACAGAGGAAGTCTGGGTGAAGCTACAAACCAAAACTGCAGGAAAAATAATCAGTGAAGCTGTAAAATGTAAACACAAGATTGTTCAGAATCTGGATAAACATACTTTTGAATCAGAGAAGCATGGTGTCCGGAGGAAAATTAATTATATCACAATTAAAACACATGAACAATTTGGTGGGAAGGCAGTGAATTGAAACGCGTTCACTGCATTGATAGGACAGATGACGAAGTTAAAATGTCATGTTAGTAACATACCTTTCATAAAGATCCGGTCGTAATCAAAATAAAGTAATTAAAGTAAAAAGAGTAGCAATACCCGGAATGTATCGGGGTAAGGTTTCGACCTGATTGAATCACTGAGCGGGCAAAAGAGGAGGCGTTTGAGGTTCTTTGAATCTCACTCAGAGGTGCAATAACGGAAGGAGGAGGCTTAACAGGCCTTAATTGTACGATATGCACCAATGATAAGGAAAATAAACCAGTTCAAAAAGAAAAAAGAAAGAAATGGTGGCAAAAAAATCAGGAAGTACTGGAGAAGGCACTTCTGGAGTATCGGAATGAAAATATAAAGTACAAATTAAATAATAGGGCCCTCTCCACCTTTGACCTGGTCATTTGATTTTTCAGATGGGAAAATAAAGAAAATAAATAACAGATAAACCAGTTCACAAAAAGGACGAGAACTACACTCCAGAGAAGAATGTTTTAAATAATATTGCAGGGAAACTAATGATACAATTGGCTATTTATTTGGGAGAATTAAACGACAGAGCCCGAAGGAAAAAATTACGGTTAGAAACAAATCAAACATGAAATATTTACTGAGCAATGAAACTTCCGGTCACACATCTCTAACTGGACATCAGCTGATGTGTGATCTGAGGTGTTAAATGGGTATGTACAACGCGGTGTAAATATTAAGGGTCTTGGCAGACAGCAGCAACTGACGAGGATTCCCCACATGCTAAATGACAATAGTTTAATAACTTTTGTAGCTTGATGCCACGGCGGGAAAAAATATTACCAATGCAACGAACAATTTGGCATTGGAGAGCTATAATAGTTATTAAGGAAGAAATCTAATCTAAATTGTTAGGCATTGTTTTGTGTGTATGATAATGGCGATATGTGTGTCGTTCAAGAACTTGACCAGCATTTCTAAACTGTGTGAATGTTTTAATGGAGGGGGAATAGTGGTAGTTTAGTGTCTTTTGTTGATTTAACTGCATAGAACATCACGAATAATATTGATGTTGCTAACACGCCATATTTTATATGTAATAATTATTGGTCCCGAAGGCACGAAGGGATGAGTTGATAGTGTACGTTATCTTTTCATGTTGAAATTGTGATAACTGCTGAAAATATGCAAAGTAGTAACACATAAACTATTTGTGTGGTTAGGTAATGAGTAATGCATTAAGAAAAGATTTAATTTTACAGTGTATTTAACAATAGGGAGAGTTTTTTTGGAAAAAGAACAGTGCTAGTTCGATTATGTTTTGCGAATACTGTTGGCTTATTATGTTGCAAATGTTGTAATGGAAAATATACACTTTATGATGTAAGGGAAATGATGCCAGACGAGGGGGATTTGAAGGAAACTTGCCAGAAAGATATTCTCTTATGAACACCAGGGGCTGGCAGACGTACTTGGTTCACGAAAATGTTAGACATTAATGTGAGGAAGTCGGGAATAAAAGCAGGATCGGTTGAACCGTTTAAATTAATGAAGCAAGTGAATCAGTGGGTGGTACATGATATCATAATTTAGCAATCCAATGAGAAACGGGCAGCAGTTTGGATAATGTGAACATGGGACACTAGACAGCCAGTTATAGACAAAGGATATTTTAGGTTACTGATCGACTGATTAGTGTGCTGTCTCTAAGGTACACGAGGAAGCTTCTACGATGCTGCTACCCCTCAGAAGTAAACTGCTTTGGAGGTAGTGGGACACACGGATATAGCCGTCGCGTTACCTTCTTCATCAGTTATAGCTATGGTTCACGGTAATTAGACTTGAGGAAAGAACGAAAAAAGACTCTAATCGACACTGGTCAGTGATATGGACACATTTACGAATTGATTTCTGTGCACAATTTAAAATCACAACTCAGCTATACAAATGACAACGATTGGGAATAAATGTTAGTCTGTATAATTGGATGGGGGTGTTAATTGACAAAAATATACAGTTATGTTTCAAATGTCAAGACGGCATACACTTGAAAATATGGAAAGATATGTCATTTGATACATGGAAGTCTGGCAATATAGCTGTATGCTAAGCCAGCAATGGGCATTGCATATGTGAGGAGTGTTTGGTTTACCGGGTGAGAGACTGGGCTATGGTTCATTGCGTACGTGAAGGGTGTGTGGTGTATAGTGTGGCTGGCTGGGCTTTGGTACATTGAGCAGATGTCATGTGAGAGTATCCTTTAAGAAATGGATGTTTTTGAAATGTACCTTCGAGAACTTGAGTTACTCGAGTGATGTCAGAGTGTGGGTGGAGCTGAGCTCCACTACTGCTTTTTTGCTTCAGTTTGAGAAGAGGAGGGGGGGGGGGGGACGGGGGGGGGCGGGGGGGGGGGGGGGGTGGTGTCTGTGAGATGCAGCTGTTGATCAAAGCCATCGAAAGACTATCTATGGATCATTTGGCCGAACTCAGAATTGTAAATATGATCTCAGTATTGAATATAAATCTAATGTGCTCCAGTTTGAAGGTGTGTTAAGGCTTTGAGATGTTAAATTGACACCTCAAACGATAACAGTGTTGTTTTCTTTGGGGAATATCCTTGAATTACTGATTGCTAAGATATTCCATGTTTGTTTTTAAAGGGTTACCTTGAGTTCATAGAATAAGCATTTTTCTGTTTAAAAAAAACTGTCCATTTTCTGCTGTACCATATTGCAGAGTGAACCGTGTGCTCCCCATACAACAATCAATTAGAAGTTGTCCGTCAGGTGAACTTCATGATACACTTTGGGATTCTCTAAACCCAGGCCCATAGCAATTGGTGGCTCCAGGGTGTAACATTCTACCTTTTGGATTGGCTGAGTGAACTTAAAGAAAGTGAGGGTGAGCATATTTAGGTTAGGTTCATTTTCAGATGCAGTATTTTAGTTTAAGTGGGGTGTGTGTTGAGGACGATAGCTCTTTCAGAGCCTTTGGAAGTTTTTGGGGGTTTGGACTGTCACACGCAGTACATTACGGTCAGAGACTAAAAGCAGGCTGTTAGATTTGGCAAATACATTGCAGTTAACATGACCTGAGAAAATGCTAAAGGATTCGGTCATTATTGCGGTGGCTGAACATTTAAAGTTGCCTGTGATACAATCTGACTCATGAGCGATGGCAACGGTCCAGTTGCAGAGTAAGAATTGTGAACATGAAAAAGAATTAAACAGCTTGAATCCGAAAGAGAGAGAGAGGCAAATGAAAAGCAGAAAGAAAAAAGGAGGAAAGAATGAATAACCTTAGCAAAACAAAAAGAAAAGGAAAGGGAGATACAGATCTGGGAAAAAGGTAAAGAAAGATAGTTTGAACTTCAGAAAAAGGCCATGAAACTTGACAATCAGTTAAAATCGGCCGACGTAAAGGGAAACGTACAGTCGGATGATAGTAATGAGGATAGTGAGGAAGAGCATCAAAACAGAAGGCTTGGAGGGAATCTTTTTAAATGCATAGAAGCATTGCCAATGTTTTTTTTATAAATGTTTTTTTATTGAGTTTTCATATTTTATATATGACAAATTACAAGTTATTACAAGTTATTAGAGAGAGAGAAAAAAAAAGGAAAACGGAAAAACACAAAAATTTAACATGAATATTTACAGGTAAGCACCTTCATAACAATAATTGTGGCCGCCCCCTTTAGCCAGCATACATATTTTACATTCCCCAATATGGCCGAGGCACATGTTTATAGGCATTTATTTATAGTTTTGGGCCTTGGCTTGCCATCAAACCCCCATATCGAGCCCGTACCCCCCCCCCTCCCCCCGGCTACCTTCCCCCGATTCCCGTCCATTTTCCCCTGGTTCTTGGCCACCCAACTATTCTTCCTCATGTACGTTGGCCACAAACAGGTCCCGGAACAGTTGCATGAATGGCTCCCATGTTCTGTGGAAGCCGTCGTCCGACCCTCGGATGGCGAATTTGATTTTCCCCATTTGGAGAGATTCCGAGAGGTCGGACAGCCAGTCTGCAGCTCTGGGCGGTGCTGCTGACCGCCAGCCAAACAGGATTCTACGGCGGGCAATCAGGGAGGCAAAGGCAAGGGCGTCCGCCCTCCTCCCCAGGAAAAGATCTGGCTGGTCTGAAACACCGAAGACCGCCACTATCGGGCATGGCTCCACCCTCACCCCCACCACTTTGGACATAGCCTCGAAGAAGGCTGTCCAGTACTCCACAAGTCTGGGGCAAGACCAGAACATATGGGCGTGGTTGGCCGGGCCTCTCTGGCACCGCTCACATTTGTCCTCCACCTCCGGGAAGAACCTACTCATACGGTTTCTCTTTAAGTGGGCTCTATGTACCACTTTTAGTTGCGTCAGGCTGAGCCTTGCGCACGTGGAGGTGGAGTTGACCCTATGCAGTGCTTCGCTCCAGAGTCCCCACCCTATCTCCATCCCCAGGTCGTCCTCCCATTTCCTTCTTGTTGCGTCCAGTACGGTGTCATCCCTATCTACCAGTCGGTCATACATGTCACTACAGTTCCCTTTCTCTAGGATACTTGCGTCCAGTAGGTCTTCCAATAGTGTCTGTCGTGGCGGTTGTGGGTACGTCCTTGTCTCATTTCATAGGAAGTTTTTGAGCTGCAGGTACCGTAGCTCGTTCCCCCCAGCAAGCTGAAATTTCTCTGTCAGTTCGTCCAATGTTGCGATCCTGTCGTCCGTGTATAGGTCCATGACTGTCAGTGTCCCCCCGTCCTGCCTCCACCTTTTGAAGGTGGCGTCGGTCAGTGCTGGTTTGAACCTATGGTTGTTGCAGATGGGAGCCTTGTCCGACATTTTGTACAGGCCAAATTGCTGCCGCAGTTGGTTCCAGGATTGGAGGGTGGCTGTCACCACTGGGCTGGTGGAGTGTTTTTTGGGTGGGGATGGGAGTGCTGCCGTGGCGAGGGCCCGGAGGGAGGTTCCCATGCAGGAGGCCTCCTCCGCACGCACCCACTCAGCTTCTGGCTCCTGGATCCATCCCCTTACTCGCTCGGCTGTTGCCGCCCAGTGGTAGAATTGTAGATTCGGGAGGGCTAGCCCCCCCCTGGATTTTGTTTTTTGTATGACCTTCTTTGGGATCCTAGCATTTTTACCCCCCCCCCCCCCCATACGAACGCCATGATATGTTTGTCCAGCGCTTTGAAAAAGGCCTTGGGGATGTAGATCGGAATGGATCTAAACAGGAAAAGGAACCTGGGCAGTACGTTCATTTTGATCGTCTGGACTCTCCCCGCGAGGGAGAGCGGGAGTGTGTTCCATCTTTGCAGGTCCTTTTTAACTTCCTCCGTCAGGCTGGTGAGGTTCCATTTGTGGATCCCTTTCCAGTCATGGGCTATTTGGATCCCCAGGTAGCGGAATTTATTTCGGGCTTGTTTGAACGGCAGCCCCTTTAGTGCTGCCCCCCCCCCCCCCTGCGGGTGTACTGGGAAGATCTCACTTTTGCTCATGTTGAGTTTGTAGCCCGAGAAGGCTCCAAACTCTTTCAGGAGCGCTATGATTCCGTCCATGCTGCTTTGTGGGTCCGAGATATAGAGGAGCAGATCATCGGCATAGAGTGAGACTCTGTGCTCTCTACCTCCCCTTCGGATCCCCCTCCAATTTTTTGCTGCCCTGAGCGCGATTGCTAGCGGTTTGATTGCTAGTGCGAACAGCAGCGGGGACAGTGGGCATCCTTGTCTGGTGCCCCTGTGCAGCTGGAAGTATTGGGAGTTGGTATTGTTGGTCCGTACACTCGCCATGGGAGCGTTGTATAGGAGCTTTACCCAAGCGGTGAACCCTGTTCCAAGCCCGAACCGCTCCAGTACCTCTATGAGGTATTTCCATTCGACTCTGTCGAAGGCCTTTTCTGCGTCCAGGGAGACGATCACCTCTTGTGTTCTCTCCCCGGAGTGGGTCATTATCACGTTCAGCAGGCGCCTGATGTTCGCGGTAAGCTGTCTACCTTTGACGAAGCCCGTCTGGTCCTCTGTGACCACCTCAGGTACACAGTCTTCTAGCCTTTTGGCTAGGATTTTGGCCAGTATTTTGGCGTCTGCGTTCAGCAGAGATATGGGTCTGTATGACCCACATTCCGTTGGGTCTTTGTCTTTCTTAGGTATCAGCGAGATTGAGGCCTGTGCTAACGTGGGTGGCAGTGTGCCCCTAGCTAGCGAGTCTGTGAACATCTCCCGCAGGTGCGGGGCCAGCGCTGTCGCGAATTTTTTGTAGAAGTCCGCCGGGAATCCGTCCGGTCCCGGCGCCTTCCCCGTCTGCATAGAGCTAATGCTGTCCATGATCTCTCCCAGTGCTAGTGGTGCTTCCAGATCCCGTTTTCTGCCCTCTCCCACGACTGGTATGTCCAGTCCATCAAGAAACCGGTTCATCCCAGCCTTCCCCGTTGGGGGATCCGAGGTGTATAGCTCTTGGTAGAAGGCCTTGAAGGTTTCGTTAATCCTCTCTGGTTCTGTTTCCCACGTGCCTCTGGTATCTCTGATTTGCGCAATTTCCCTGCTGGCTGCCTGCTTTCTCAGCTGGTGTGCCAACAGGCGGCTGGCTTTGTCTCCGTGTTCGTACAGGGCCCCGCGTGCCTGGCGGAGTTGGTGTACTGCTTTCCTGGTGGAGAGCAGGTCAAAGTTCCTTTGTAATTCTTTTCTCTCTGCCAGGAGCTCTACGGTCGGGGCCTCGGAGTATTTACGGTCTACCTCCAGTATGGAGTCGACCAGCTTCTGCCTAGCCACCCTTTCCTCCCTATCTCTTTGCGCTTTGTAGGCAATGATTTCCCCTCTTAGTACGGCCTTAAGCGCTTCCCAGAACGTGGAGGGTGAGACCTCCCCGTTTTGGTTGTTCTCCGTGTATTCCGCTATGGCCCGCGCTATCCTTTCGCTGAAGGCCTTGTCAGCTAGTAAGGCACCGTCCAGCCTCCATGTGGGGCGCTGGGCCCTTCCCGTCTCCAGCCGCACGTCCATGTAGTGTGGGGCGTGGTCTGATATCACAATTGCGGAGTATTCCACCTTGTCTATCCCTGGAAGCACCGTTTTCCCCACCACAAAGAAGTCAATTCTGGTGTACACGTTGTGTACTGGGGAGAAGAAAGAGAATTCTTTCTCCCCCGGGTGGGCGAATCTCCAGGGGTCCACTGCTCCCATCTGCTCCATATAGTGACTGAGTTCCCTTGCCATGTTTGAGGTTTTCCCCGTTCTGGGGTTTGATCTGTCCGTCTTTGGGTCCTGTACACAGTTGAAGTCCCCCCCCCCCCCCCATGATTAGTCGGTGCGTCGCTATGTCCGGGATTTCTGCCATGGTCTTTTGGATGAAGCTCGTGTCGTCCCAGTTGGGCGCGTACACGTTAACTAGAACTACCGGCGCCCCAACCAGGGCCCCGCTGACCATGACATACCGTCCCCCTGGGTCCGTAACCGTCTTTGTCGCCCTAAATATTGTCCTCTTGCCAATCAGGATCGCCACCCCCCTAGCCCTTGCCCCATAACAGGAATGATAGGTTTGTCCCACCCAGCCCTTTCTTACCCGCAGTTGGTCCTGCTCCCTCAGGTGCGTCTCTTGGAGGAAGACTATGTCGGCCCTCATGTTTCTAAGGTGGGTGAGGACTCTAGATCTCTTCACTGGGCCGTTAAGTCCCCTTACGTTCCAGGTTACTATTCTGGTGGGGGGCTTCTGCCCCCTTGCTCCTGTGGGGTTAACCATATTTGTCCGGTGGACGCGCCCCTGCCCTCTGGGGTTTCCCTTTGTTAGGGGGCCGTCCAGGATGTCCACTATCACTGCTCTCCCCATGCGGTCGGGTCCCTGCGCTCCGGGGTTCCCCCTTGTCCCGGGGACACCCGCCATGGCCGTCCACTGTGTGTCCGCCACGCGGGTAGTCCCCTGCACTCCTTGGGGCCCCTTCACCCACAGACCGTACTGGGTGGGTGCTTGCAGCGGTTCCCTGTTTCGAGCCCTTGTCTGTGGCACTTTGTGGCCCTATTCCCTTTCTGGCCTCTTTTGTCCCTTCGTCCCTGCATTTCCCCTCCCTGGTCTCTCGCCCCCCGAGTGCCCCCCCCCCGCTCTATCCGTTTTCCCCCCTCCCCTGTATACCCCTCCATTGCCCCTCTCTCCCCCATTCCTGTCCCCATTTGCTCTCCCACCTTTGATGGGTGATCCCCCGCTCCCCTGCCTGGCGCGTTCCCCCCTGTTGGGGGTGCGCTGCGGCCCTGCTCTGTTGCGCGCCCCCGTCGCTAGCTTTCCTGCTAGCACAGTGGCTCCCCTCTCGGAGGTTGCTGTCCCGCTTCTCCTCTCCCCTCTCCAGTACTCCCGTTCCCTCGTGCCGGGGCCTGGCCTCCCACCTGGAGCGGGCCCTTGGGCATTGGGTTGTTTTTCGTTCTGGGTGTTCCTGCCAGGGGGGAGGGGGCTGGCTTTGCCTCGCCCCTCCCCACCCCCCCGTCGGCATGACGTTTCTCCTTGCCATGGGCCCCTCGTCCCTACTTCCCATGGCGTTTTTCCAGCCCATGCTCCTCGACGAATCTATTCGCCTCGGCAGGGGCTGTAAAGAAATATTCCTTGTTTTGGTATGTGACCCAGAGTTTTGCTGGGTACAGCATACCAAAACGTACTTTGTTCTTGTAGAGAGCTGCTTTCGCTCTGTTGAACTCCGCCCGTCTCTTAGCTATGTCCGCTCCAAGATCCTCGTAGATTCGGATGGCGTGCCCGTTCCATTTGCAGGCTCTATTCTCCTTGGCCCAGCGCAGGATTGTCTCCCTATCCCGTTACCGGTGCAGTTTGGCTATAACTGCTCTCGGTTTTTCCCCTTCCTTGGGCTTCGGGCGCTGTGACCGATGAGCTCTGTCCATTTCCGGTGGGGTGGGAAAAGTTTCCCGCCCCACTAAGGAGCCCAGCATCGCAGCCACGAATGTTGTGGGATTTCTACCCTCGCTCCCCTCTGGCAGGCCCACTATCCTAATATTTTGCCTTCTCGAGCTGTTCTCCTGGTCGTCTACCCTGCCCTTCAGGCTCCCCTGTGTTGCACTCAGTTTCGCCATTTCCCTCTCCAGGGACATGACCCGGTCGCTCACGTCAGTCGCTGCCTTCTCCAGCTCTTTAATGGTTGCCCCCTGGGCTTCCAGTATCTTCTCTTGGGCATCCACTTTCTTCTCCAATCTGGTCAGAGCCTGCTGCCATGGCCCTGGCCACTGCTGCCTGTGCTGCGGCCTCTGCGTCTGCTTTTAACTCTGCCTTGATTGCCTGCAGCTGCTCCCTCACCACCTCGGCAAAGGCTTCCTTCCAATTCACGCCCCCTCTAACCCCAGGGGAGAGGTTGCCCGCCCGTCCAGCTCTTTTGGATGCGGCGATACATCCTTCCCGCCGCTTCGCGTTTTGACTCGTTCGCCCAAGCTGGCTTGCCCTTTGCCCCGTCTACTTCCGGTGCCCCCTTTCTCTTGGCTCCCTTCTGGCATTTTTTTCTCCCCCTTCCCCTTCATCTTTTCTTCTCTCCTTGTTCTTCTTTTCCCCCTTTTCCGCACCCTATTTTTATTTTATTTATTATTATATATATATATATATATATATATATTTTTTTTTTTTAAAAATAAAAATGTTATTTCCCCCCTTCTTTCCTTTACCCCTTTATTTTACCCCTTTTCTCTTTACCAGTTTTCTTTTGGGTTTTTTTAAAAAAAGAACAGAAATACAAGTCTCTTTTTTCTTTTGTTTTCTCTCCCCACTCACCCAGGAGAGAGAGAGAGAGAGAGTCCCTTTGTCCTTGCCACGTGGTGGTCACTGCAGTTGGGGGGGGAGGGGCGAGTGGGCCGGTGGTCGCTGCCGGTAAGGGGGGGGGTGTCCCCGCTGCTGGTTGGGGGGGTCCCCGCTGCTGGTTGGGGGGGGTCCCCGCTGCTGGTGGGGGGGGGGGGGGTCCCCGCTGCTGGTTGGGGCGGTCCCCGCTGCTGGTTGGGGGGGGTCCCCGCTGCTGGTGGGGGGGGGGGTCCCCGCTGCTGGTTGGGGGGGGGTCCCCGTTGCTGGTTGGGGAGGGTCCCCGCTGCTGGTTGGGGGGGGGTCCCCGCTGCTGGTTGGGGGGGTCCCTGCTGCTGGTTGGGGGGGGGTCCCCGCTGCTGGTGGGGGGGGGGGGTCCCCGCTGTTGGTTGGGAGGGGGGTCCCCGCTGCTGGTTGGGGGGGGGGAGAAAGGAGGGCCCGCCGCTGCCGCACCACTCCTGGCTCACGTGGGGGGGGGGAGAGAGGTTGGACCTGCCGCTGCTGGGCCCCCCTGTCGCCACCGCCGCCGCCGTTTCTCTGCCGCCGCCGCTCCTCTGCCGCCACCGCCGCCTCTCCGCCGCCGCCGCCTCTCCGCCGCTGCCACTTCTCCTCCTCCGCCATCCGGCCTGTCGGGGGGGGGTTCCTTGTCTGGCGCTTGCGGGAGCCCCTCTCCCTGCGACCTCCTCGCTCGCCGCCCGGAAGTGGTATCCGCATTGCCAATGTTTGATGAGAAGGAAGTGGAAATCTTTTTCATTTCATTTGAGAATGTAGCTAAACAAATGTAATGGCCACAAGATAAATGGGTATCACCGATTCAAACAAAGCCAGCGGAGGAGGTATCTGGGACGTATGAGGAGGTGGAAAAATCCATCTTAGGTGGATATGAACTGGTGCCTGAAGCCTACAGACAAAGGTTTAGAAATTGAAGGAAATAATTTGGACAAACAAATGGAGTTTGAAAGGATCAAACAGAGTACTTTTGATAGGAGGATGGCTTTGAAAATAGATAAAACATCTGAAGCTCTCAGAGAAATTTTAATTTTGGAGGAGTTTAAATATTCAATTCCTGATGTAGTGAGAACTCATATGGCAGAGCAGAGGGTTAAAACTGGGGAAGGTGGGACCTCTATAGACAGGATGGTCTACATCTGAACCTCAGGGTCACCAATATCCTGGGGGGGGGGAGAGATTTGTTAGTGCTCTTTGGGGGGGTTTCAACTAATTCAGCAGGGGCATGGGAACCTGGATTGTAGTTTTGGGGACGGGAGATTGAGAGTATAGAGGTCAGGAGCACAGATTTGACTTCACAGGAGGGTGCCAGTGTTGAGGTAGGTGGTTTGAAGTGTGTCTACTTCAATGCCAGGAGTATACGAAATAAGGTAGGGGAACTGGCAGCATGGGTTGGTACCTGGGACTTCGATGTTGTGGTCATTTCAGAGACATGGATAGAGCAGGGACAGGAATGGTTGTTGCAGGATCCGGGGTTTAGGTGTTTTAGTAAGCTCAGAGAAGGGGGCAAAAGAGGGGGAGGTGTGGCGCTGCTAGTCAAGGACAATATTAAGGATGCTAGATGGGGACTCTTCCGAGGTAGTATGGGCTGAGGTTAGAAACAGGAAAGGAGAGGTCACCCTGTTGGTAGTTTTCTATAGGCCACCTAATAGTTCTAGGGATGTAGAGGAAAGGATGGCGAAGATGATTCTGGAAAAGAGCGAAAGTAACAGGGTAGTTGTTATGGGAGACTTTAACTTTCCAAATATTGACTGGAAAATATATAGTTCGAGTACATTAGGTGGGTCGTTCTTTGTACAATGTGTGCAGGAGGGTTTCCTGACACAATATGTTGACAGGCCAACAAGAGGTGAGGCCACATTGGATTTGGTTTTGGGTAATGAACCAGGCCAGGTGTTAGATCTGGAGGTAGGTGAGCACTTTGGAAACAGTGACCACAATTCGGTGACATTTACGTTAGTGATGGAAAGGGATAAGTATACCCCGCAGGGCAAGGGTTATAGCTGGGGGAAGGGCAATTATGATGCCATTAGACATGACTTAGGATGTGTAGGTTGGAGCAGTAGGCTGCAAGGGTTGGGCACACTGGATATGTGGAGCTTGTTCAAGGAACAGCTATTGCATGTTCTTGATAAGTACGTACCAGTCAGGCAGGGAGGAAGGGGTCGAAAGAGGGAACCGTGGTTTACCAAAGAAGTGGAATCTCTTGTTAAGAGGAAGAAAGAGGCCTATGTGAAGATGAGACGTGACGTTTCAGTTGGGGCGCTCGATAGTTACAAGGAAGCGAGGAGGGATCTAAATAGAGAGCTGAGACGAGCAAGGAGGGGACATGAGAAGTCTTTGGCAGGTAGGATCAAGGAAAACCCAAAAGCTTTCTATAGGTATGTCAGGAATAAAAGAATGACTAGGGTAAGAGTAGGGCCAGTCAAGGACAGTGGTGGGAAGTTGTGTGTGGAGGCTGAGGAGATAAGCGAGATACTAAATGAATACTTTTCGTCAGTATTCACTCAGGAAAAATATAATATTGTGGAGGAGAATGCTGAGACCCAGGCTATTAGAATGGATGGTATTGAGGTGCGTAGGGAAGAAGTGTTGGCAATTCTGGACAAGGTGAAAATAGATAAGTCCCCGGGGCCTGATGGGATTTATCCTAGGATTCTCTGGGAAGCCAGGGAAGAGATTGCTGAGCCTTTGGCTTTGAATTTTAGGTCATCATTGGCTACAGAAATAGTACCAGAGGACTGGAGGATAGCAAATGTGGTCCCTTTGTTCAAGAAGGGGAGTAGAGATAACCCCGGTAACTATAGGCCGGTGAGCCTAACGTCTGTGGTGGGTAAAGTCTTGGAGAGGATTATAAAAGATACGATTCATAATCATCTGGATAGGAATAATATGATTAGGGATAGTCAGCATGGTTTTGTGAAGGGTAGGTCATGCCTCACAAACCTTATCGAGTTCTTTGAGAAGGTGACTGAACAGGTAGACGACGGTAGAGCAGTTGATGTGGTGTATATGGATTTCAGTATAGCGTTTGATAAGGTTCCCCACGGTCGGCTATTGCAGAATATACGGAGGCTGGGGATTGAGGGTGATTTAGAGATGTGGATCAGAAATTGGCTAGTTGAAAGAAGACAGAGAGTGGTAGTTGTTGGAAAATGTTCAGAATGGAGTTCAGCCTCGAGTGGCGTACCACAAGGATCTGTTCTGGGGCCGTTGCTGTTTGTCATTTTTATAAATTACCTAGAGGAGGGCGCAGAAGGATGGGTGAGTAAATTTGCAGACGACACTAAAGTCGGTGGAGTTGTAGACAGTGCGGAAGGATGTCGCAGGTTTCAGAGGGACATAGATAAGCTGCAGAGCTGGGCTGAGAGGTGGCAAATGGAGTTTAATGTGGAGAAGTGTGAGGTGATTCACTTTGGAAAAAATAACAGGAATGCGGAATATTTGGCTAATGGTAACATTCTTGGTAGTGTGGATGAGCAGAGGGATCTCGGTGTCCATGTACATAGATCCCTGAAAGTTGCCACCCAGGTTGATAGGGTTGTGAAGAAGGCCTATGGTGTGTTGGCCTTTATTGGTAGAGGGATTGAGTTCCGGAGCCATGAGGTCATGTTGCAGTTGTACAAAACTCTAGTACGGCCGCATTTGGAGTATTGCGTACAGTTCTGGTCGCCTCATTATAGGAAGGACGTGGAAGCTTTGGAACGGGTGCAGAGGAGATTTACCAGGATGTTGCCTGGTATGGAGGGAAAATCTTATGAGGAAAGGCTGATGGACTTGAGGTTGTTTTCGTTAGAGAGAAGAAGGTTAAGAGGTGACTTAATAGAGGAATACAAAATGATCAGAGGGTTAGATAGGGTGGACAGCGAGAGCCTTCTCCCGCGGATGGAGGTGGCTAGCACGAGGGAACATAACCTTAAATTGAGGGGTAATAGATATAGGACAGAGGTCAGAGGTGGTGTTTTTACGCAAAGAGTGGTGTGGCCGTGGAATGCCCTACCTGCAACAGTAGTGAACTCGCCAACATTGAGGGCATTTAAAAGTTTATTGGATAAGCATATGGATGATAAGGGCATAGTGTAGGTTAGATGGCCTTTAGTTTTTTTTCCATGTTGGTGCAACATCGAGGGCCGAAGGGCCTGTACTGCGCTGTATCGTTCTATGTTCTATGTTCTAATCCAGACAAATGCGAGGTGATGCATTTTGGAAGATCTAACTCAAGAGCAGATTATATGGTCAATGGAAGAGTCCTGGGGAAAATTGATGTCCAGAGAGACCTGGGAGTTCAGGTCCATTATACCCTGAAGGTGGCAACGCAGGTCGATAGAGTGGTCAAAAAGGCATACAGCATGCTTGCCTACATCGGGCGGGATATTGAGTACAAGAGTCGGCAGGTCATGTTACAGTTGTATTGGACTTTGGTTAGGCCACATTTGGAATACTGCGTGCAATTCTGGTCGCCACATTACCAGAAGGATGTGGATGCTTTAGAGAGGGTGCAGAGGAGGTTCACCAGGATGTTGCCTGGTATGGAGAGTGATAGCTATGAAGAACGGTTGAGTAGATTAGGATTGTTTTCATTGGAATGACGGAGGTTGAGGGGAGACCTGATTGAGGTCCACAAAATTATGAGAGGTATGGACAGGGTGGACAGCAACAAGTTTTTTCCAAGAGTGGGGGTGTCAATTACAAGGGGTCACGATTTCAAGGTGAGAGGGGGAACGTTTAAGGGAGATGTCTGTGGAAAGTTTTTTTTACGCAGAGGTTGGTGGGTGCCTGGAACGCTTTACCAGTAGAGGTGGTAGAGGCGGGTACGATAGTATCATTTAAGATGCATCTGGACAGATATATGAACGGGTGAGGAACAGAGCGAAGTAGACCGTGGTGAATAGCCAACACGTTTAGATAATGGATCTGGATCGGCGCAGGCTGGGAGGGTCGAAGGGCCTGTTCCTGTGCTGTAATTTTCTTTGTTCTTTCTTTGTTCTTGTCCACACCGCCTCCACTATCTTCCCAATAACACACCACCAGATACACATCCTCATCACCTCCACTAATCTCCAAATCACACTACCTCCAGAAACCCAACCACATCTCTCCACTAACCTCCCAATAACACAACGTCCAGGAACACATGCAAAGTAACTGCACCAACGTCGCAATAACACAACGTCCAGAAATATACCCGCATAACCTCCACGAACCTCCCAATAACACAACCTCCAATAACCGACCTTATCAGGTCCAGAAACTCCTGACGACCACAACCTCCATAAACCCATCCACATTGCCTCCTCTAACCTCACATTAACACACCTCCCGAAACCTATCCTCATCCCCTCCACTGAGTTCCGAACAACACAATCTCCAGCAACATTTCCTCATCATCTCCAATATCTTCCCAATAACACAACCATCTGGAAACACTACTTTATCACCTGCAGTAACTGCCCAATAATACAAACACCACAAACTCATATCATCACTGCCACTAACCTCCCAAAAACACAACCTCCAAAAACCCATCCAGATCACCCACACTAACTTTGCAATAACACAATCTCCAAACACACATCCACATCACCTCCACTAGCTCTCTAATATGAAAACCTCCAGAATCCCATCCCCATCACCTCCATATCTTCCCAATTACACGATCTCCAGAAACCAATCCTCATAACCTCCACAACATTCCCAATAAGTCAACCTCCAAAACAAACCATCCTCATCACCTCCACTAAATTCGTAATAAGACATTCTCCAGAAACACATCCACTTCTACTCCACTAACCTCCTAATAACATAACCTCCAGAAACACATCCAAGTCTCCTTCTCTTACTTCCCAATAATAATTCCTCCAGAAACCCATACATAGCAACTCACAAACGTCCAAACTACACAACGTCCAGAAACTCATATTGATGACCTCCACTATCGTCCCAATAACGCTACATCCTGAAAACCATCCTGATCACCTCCAAAAACTCCGCAATACACAACCTGCCGGAACCCATCCCCGCACATCCTCAAACTTCCCAATAACACACCTGCAGAAACACATCCACATCACCACCACTAACCTCTAAATTACACAACCTCCAGAAATCCAACCACGGCACCCGCACTAACTTCCCAATAACATAACGCCCAGAAACACATTCTTATCATCTCTCGTAACTGCCCAACAATACAACGTCCAGAACCCCATCTTTATCATCTCCAAAACCTCCCCAAGAACATAACCACCAGAAACAAATCAACAGCACCTCCAGTGACCTCCCAATAACACAACCTCCAGAAAAACATTCTTCTCACCTCCTGTAACTCCCTAAAAACACATCCTCAGGAAATCTATCCTCATTACCTCCACTTAATTCCCAATAACACGACCTCCTGAAACCGATCCACGGCCCCACTATTATCTTCCCAATAACACACCTCCAGAAACCCATCCTCATCCCCTCCACTGACTTCCGAATAACACAACCTCCAGAAACACATTCTTATCACCTCCTGTAACTCCCTATTAGCACAACCTCAGGAAATCCATCCTCATCACCTCCGCTAAATCCCCAATAACACGGCCTCCAGAAACCCATCATCAAATCGACTAACTTCCAAATAACACAACCTCCAGAAACCCAGCCAAAACACCTCCACTAACTTCCCAACAGCACAATTGAAAATACGGAAAAATGTGTCATTTGAAACATGAAAGTCTGCCAATATATGGTCTGAGAGAAACATGAGAGGATACAGGGAAATATCCCTCTAAATGTTAATAGCAGCTGCAAAGAGCAGGATTATAAAATGCAGATTCTTTCTCACACCTCCACAATCTTCTCAATTACACAGTCTCCAGAATGCCAAGCACAGCACTCCCACGAACCTCCCAATAACACAAACTCCGGAACATCCAAGTTAACTCTACTAACTTCCCAATAACGCAACGTGTAGAAATCAATCGGCATCACCTCCACTAAATTCCACAAGCACAGCTTCCAGAAAACCATCCACGGCAACTCCTGAAACTTCCCAATTACACAACCTCCAGGGACCCATCCACAGCACCACCATTATCTTCCCAATAACACACCTCCAGAAACACATCCTCCACCTCCACTAAATTCGCAATAAGACAAGTTCCAGAAAAATATCCTCATCATCTCTAACTCCCCAATAACACAATATCCATTCGCCCATCCACAACACTTCCACTAATTTCCGAATAACTGGGAATTTCAATCCCAGAATTAGGAAATTGATATGGAGTTGCTGACAGAGTGCGAACCAATGTGGATCAGTGAGCACAGGGATTGCACGTGACTGTGATTGGTTGAGGGTTAGTATAGGGACAGCAGAGTAGGAGATGATAAGTGATTCATGAAGATTTGCAACAGCAATTGGATGACAATAAGTTTATCGCAAAGTGGAGTGTGAATTTAACACAGGCTGAGATGATGGTTTATTCTACGGCTGGGATGAGGCGATGTCACGGTGGCAGGATTTGGAACGGAGACATAAATAATTTCAGTGTCAAAGAGGGTGGGGAGATTGTGACCAGTCTCCAGTTTCAGCGAGCGAGCAGTGTGTGGATACTGGATATGGATTGAGATTAGTGTCTGAAACTGAAGAATATGCATTCAATCTTCCAAGATGTAAATATCCAGAGCAACAATACACATAATGTAGTTTACACAATAAATGACTGGACAGGGATACTTACCAGGCACACCAACAATAGCCAGGAGGGGATAATAACCCCCTTGAACTATCCAGAGCATACAAAAGATCCACATTTGTGAAAATACAGTATAAACAGGAATCCAATTAAGAGCGTCGTATACACCCCTGTCCATTATTCTAACGTTCCGATCGATAGTGCCCATATTCTGATCCATTGCTGTAACGTTCCAATCGATAGTGCCCAGATTCTGATCCATTGCTGTAACGTTCCAATCGATACTGCCCAGATTCTGATCCATTGCTGTAACGTTCCAATCGATAGTGCCCAGATTCTGATCCATTGCTGTAACGTTCCAATCGATAGTGCCCAGATTCTGATCCATTGCATTAAAGTTCAGATCGATAGTTCTGAGATTCTGATCCATTGTTGTAACGTTGCGATCAATTGTTCTGTAATTCTGATCCCTCCTCTCGGTCTCTCTAGACCCTCTGGTCTCTGGCAGAGTTGGAATTGACGCTCCTGCTGACAGTTTGGGATAACGCAGTGAAAGGAATCGCTTATTAATAGCAGAGAGAAACCCTCCAGTGACACAGTTAGGATCCATGAAGACTGACATTATTTACAGTTACGAAACAAACAGGCTCAGTTAACCCCTTTACATCCAATACTTTTTATATCACAATCAAATAGAAGATTAACCGGGCCTGGAATGCCCGTGTGGCAGTGACTGAGGGATGCAGTGTGGAAATAGTGCAAACACTGACCCTGATATTCAATCCCCATTGATATATGATTGCTTCCAGTGGACTTGGAGATTTTCAATGATGCATCCTGTTTATAAAAGGGAGAGAGGGATAATCCCCTGGAGCGACAGAGTAGTCAATATAATGTTAGTCACCAGGACAATTCAAAAGTCAGAACGGAGGGCGGGAGTAAATGGTGGAATACGTGATCAGAAGAACAAGTGACTGCATTTCTGTATCTCTGTCTCTCTGTGTATCTGTCCGTGTCTGTCTCTGTACCTCTCTCTGCATCTTTCTCTGTATCTCTCTCTCTGTATGTCTCTGTATCTCTCTGTACGGCTTTCTGTAATATTCACTGTATCTATCTGTCTGTACATCTTTCTCTGTATCTCACTCTATATATCTGTATCTTTATCTGTCTCTGTAACCTCCTCTGTATATCTCTTCTTCTGTATCAACCTTCCTGTATCTCTCTCGCTCCCTCTCTGTACTTTTCTCTCTCTGTGTATCTCTCGCTATGCAGCTCTCTCAGAATCTATATCTGTATATCCCTCTGATTATCTCTCTCTGTGCATTTCTCACTGTCTCTGTCTTATCTCTCTCTACCTCTCTCTATCTCAATCTCTCCCTGTACCTCTCTCTCCCTGTATCTCTATCCGTATCATTCTCTCTGCATCTCCCTGTACCTATGTGTGCATCTCGATGACTGCATCTCTCTCTCTGTATCTCTCTCTCTCTATCTCTCCGTATCATTCTCTCTCTTTGTCTCTCTCTGTATCGTTTTTCTTTTCTTTCCATGTACTCAATGATCGTTTGAGCTGAGAAAAATGCTTTTCTGTTTCCCTCGGTGCACGTGACAATAAACAAAACCCAACCGAATCCAGTCCAATCCGATCTGTATCTCTCACTCAATCTGTATCTCTTCCTCTTTCTCTCTCTCCCTCCTTCTTTACCTCCCTCTCCCTTTTCTATATCGTAACTCTCTCTCAGAATCAATCTCCCTGTATATCTCTCTGTATCACTCCCTCTACATATCGTTGTATCTTCCTCTCTGTCTATCTCTCTCTGTTCCCCTCCCTCACTGCATCTCTCCCTGCAATTCTCTAAATCTCTCACTGTAACTCTGTATCTGCCTCCGTATCTCTCTGTGTGTCTCTCTCTGCATCTGTCTCTGTATCTCTTTTTATCTCTATCTCGCTCTCTCTCTCTGTATATATATATATATACATCTGCTGTATCTCTCTCTGTCTATCCCTCTGCAGCCCTCTCGCACTCTCTCTCTCTCTGTATCTCTATCATTCCGCGTCTCGCATTCTTTCTTTGTCTCTCTCCCTGCATGTCGCTCTCTATATCTTTCTCTGTATCTCGCTGGCTTTGTATCTCTCTCTGTATCTCTCTCTGTATCTCTCTGTATCACTCTCTGTATCTTTCTCTGCATCTCTCTCCATCTCTCTCCCTATCTCTCGGAATTTCTCACTCTGTACTCTCTCTTCGTCTCTTCATCTCTCTATCTCTTTCTTTATCTCTCTCCATATCTCTCTGTATCTCTCTGTATCTCTCTCTGTATCTATCTTTGTTTCTCAATATGTATCTCTGTCTGTACCTATCTATCTGTCTCTCACTCTGCATCTGCAGCTCTGTATCTCTCTCTGTCTCTTTCTCTCTCTCACTCACTCTCTCTCCGAACAAAAGTGGGTGAGCTTGCGGCATGGGTTAGTACCTGGGACTTCGATGTTGTGGCCATTTCGGAGACATGAATAGAGCACGGCTAGGAATGGTTGTTGCAGGTGCCGGGGTTTAGATATTTCAGTAAGCTCAGGGAAGGTGGTAAGAGAGGGTGAGGGGTGGAATTGTTAGTCAAGGACAGTATTACGGTGGCTGAGAGGACATTTGATGGTGATTCGAATACTGAGGTAGTATGGGCTGAGTTAAGAAACATGAAAGGAGAGGTCACCCTGTTAGGGCTTTTCTATCGGCCTCCAAAAAGTTCCAGAGATGTAGAGAAAAGGATTGCAAAGATGATTCTGGATAGGAGCGAAAATAACAGGGTCGCTGTTATTGGGACTTTAACTTTAAAAATGATGACTAGAAACACTATAGTTCGAGTACATTAGATGGGTCCGGTTTATTTTCAATGTGTGCAGGAGGGTTTCCTGATGCAGTATGTAGATAGGCCAACAAGAGGATTAGGAACTGTGTATTGAACCAGGACAGGTGTTAGATTTGGAGATAGGTGAGCACTTTGGTGATAGTGACCACAATTCAATTACATTTACTTTAGTGATGGAAATGGATAGGTACATAACGCAGGGCAAGCGTTATAGCTGGGGGAAAGGCAATTATGATGCGATGAGGCAAGATTTAAGATGCATTGGCTGAAGTGGAAAACTGCAGGGGAAGGATACAATGGAAATGTGGAGCATGTTCAAGGAACAGCTACTGCGTGTCCTTACATAAGAACATAAAAACTGTGAGCAGGAGTGGACCATCTGGCCCCTCGAGCCTGCTCCGCCATTCAATTAGATATG
>NW_024055500.1:4329850-4356766 GCF_902713615.1 Scyliorhinus canicula
CCCTCGCCCGCGCGTGCCCGCCTGGCCCCCTCTCGCCCGCGCGTGCCCGCTCCTGGCCCCCCTCGCCCGCGCGTGCCCGCTCCTGGCCCCCTCTCGCCCGCGCGTGCCCGCTCCTGGCCCCCCTCTCGCCCGCGCGTGCCCGCTCCTGGCCCCCTCTCGCCCGCGCGTGCCCGCTCCTGGCCCCTCTCGCCCCGCGCGTGCCCGCTCCTGGCCCCCTCTCGCCCCGCGCGTGCCCGCTCCTGGCCCCCTCTCGCCCGCGCGTGCCCGCTCCTGGCCCCCTCTCGCCCGCGCGTGCCCGCTCCTGGCCCCCTCTCGCCCGCGCGTGCCCGCTCCTGGCCCCCTCTCGCCCGCGCGTGCCCGCTCCTGGCCCCCTCTCGCCCGCGCGTGCCCGCTCCTGGCCCCCTCTCGCCCGCGCGTGCCCGCTCCTGGCCCCCTCTCGCCCGCGCGTGCCCGCTCCTTGCCCCCTCTCGCCCGCGCGTGCCCGCTCCTTGCCCCCCTCTCGCCCGCGCGTGCCCGCTCCTGCCCCCTCTCGCCCGCGCGTGCCCGCTCCTTGCCCCCTCTCGCCCGCGCGTGCCCGCTCCTTGCCCCTCTCGCCCACGCGTGCCCGCTCCTTGCCCCCTCTCGCCGTGCGTGCCCGCTCCTTGCCCCCTCTCGCCGCGCGGGCCCGCTCCTTGCCCCCTCTCGCCCGCGCGTGCCCGCTCCTTGCCCCCTCTCGCCGCGCGTGCCCGCTCCTTGCCCCCTCGCCCGCGCGTGCCCGCTCCTTGCCCCTCTCGCCCGCGCGTGCCCGCTCCTTCCCCCTCTCGCGCGCGTGCCCGCTCCTTGCCCCTCTCGCCCGCGCGTGCCCGCTCCTTGCCCCTCTCGCCCGCGCGTGCCCGCTCCTTGCCCCCTCTCGCCCGCGCGTGCCCGCTCCTTGCCCCTCTCGCCCGCGCGTGCCCGCTCCTTGCCCCCTCTCGCCCGCGCGTGCCCGCTCCTTCCCTCTCGCCCGCGCGTGCCCGCTCCTTGCCCCCTCTCGCCCGCGCGTGCCCGCTCCTGGCCCCCCCTCGACCGCGCGTGCCCGCTCCTGGCCCCCCTCGCCCGCTCCTTGCCCCCTCTCGCCCGCGCGTGCCCGCTCTGGCCCCCTCTCGCCCGCGCGTGCCCGCTCCTGGCCCCCTCTCGCCCGCGCGTGCCCGCTCCTGGCCCCCTCTCGCCCGCGCGTGCCCGCTCCTGGCCCCTCTCGCCCCGCGCTTTGCCCGCTCTGGCCCCCTCTCGCCCCGCGCGTGCCCGCTCCTGGGCCCCTCTCGCCCGCGCGTGCCCGCCCCTGGCCCCCTCTCGCCCGCGCGTGCCCGCTCCTGGCCCCCTCTCGCCCGCGCGTGCCCGCTCCTTGCCCCCCTCTCGCCCGCGCGTGCCCGCTCCTTGCCCCCTCTCGCCCCCTCTCGCCCGCGAGTGCCCCCTCTCGCCCGCGAGTGCCCCCTCTCGCCTGCGAGTGCCCCCTCTCGCCCGCGAGTGCCCGCTCCTTGCCCCCTCTCGCCCGCGAGTGCCCGCTCCTTGCCCCCGAGTGCCCGCTCCTTGCCCCCTCTCCCCCCTCTCGCCCGCGAGTGCCCGCTCCTTGCCCCCTCTCGCCCGCGAGTGCCCGCTCCTTGCCCCCTCTCGCCCGCGAGTGCCCTCTCCTTGCCCCCTCTCGCCCGCGAGTGCCCTCTCCTTGCCCCCTCTCGCCCGCGAGTGCCCGCTCCTTGCCCCCTCTCGCCCGCGAGTGCCCGCTCCTTGCCCCCTCTCGCCCGCTCCTTGCCCCCTCTCGCCCGCGAGTGCCCGCTCCTTGCCCCCTCTCGCCCGCGAGTGCCCCCTCTCGCCCCCTCTCGCCCGCGAGTGCCCCCTCTCGCCCCCTCTCGCCCCCTCTTGCCCCCTCTTGCCCCCTCTTGCCCCCTCTCGCCCCCTCTCGCCCGCAAGTGCCCCCTCTCGCCCGCGAGTGCCCCCTCTCGCCCCCTCTTGCCCCCTCTCGCCCGCGAGTGCCCCCTCTCGCCCCCTCTCGCCCGCGAGTGCCCGCTCCTTGCCCCCTCTTGCCCCCTCTCGCCCGCGAGTGCCCGCTCCTTGCCCCCTCTCGCCCGCGATTGCCCGCTCCTTGCCCCCTCTCCCCCTCTCGCACCGCGACTGTGCCCGCTCCTTGCCCCCTCTCGTGCGTGAGTGCCCGCTCCTTGCCCCCTCTCGTGCGTGAGTGCCCGCTCCTTGCCCCCTCTCGCCCGCAGAGTGCCGCTCCTTGCCCCCTCTCGCCCGCGATTGCACGTCCTTGCCCCTCTCGCCCGCGGATGCCGCTCCTTGCCCCCTCTCGCCCGCGAGTGCCTCTCCTTGCCCCTCTCGCCCGCGAGTGCCCGCTCCTTGCCCCTCTCCCGCGAGTGCCCGCGCCTTGGCCCCTCGCGCTCCTTGCCCCCTCTCGCCCGCGAGTGCCCGCTCCTTGCCCCCTCTCGCCTGCGAGTGCCCGCTCCTTGCCCCCTCTCGCCCGCTCCTGCCCCCCCTCGCCCGCGAGTGCCCGCTCCTTGCCCCCTCGCCCGCGAGTGCCCACTCTCGCCCCCCTCGCCCGAGAGTGACGCTCCTTGCCCCCTCTCGCCAGCGCGGTGCCCTGCTCCTTGCCCCCTCTCCCCCTCTCGCCCGCGAGTGCCCGCTCCTTGCCCCCTCTCGCCCGCGAGTGCCCGCTCCTTGCCCCCTCTCGCCCGCGAGTGCCCTCTCCTTGCCCACTCTCGCCCGCGAGTGCCCTCTTTTTGCCCCCTCTCGCCCGCGAGTGCCCGCTCCTTGCCCCCTCTCGCCCGCGAGTGCCCGCTCCTTGCCCCCTCTCGCCCGCGAGTGCCCGCTCCTTGCCCCCTCTCGCCCGCGAGTGCCCGCTCCTTGCCCCCTCTCGCCCGCGAGTGCCCGCTCCTTGCCCCCTCTCGCCCGCGATTGCCCGCTCCTTGCCCCTCTCGCCCGCGATTGCCCGCTCCTTGCCCCCTCTCGCCCGCGAGTGCCCGCTCCTTGCCCCCTCTCGCCCGCGAGTGCCCACTCTCGCCCCCTCTCGCCCGCGAGTGCCCCCTCTTGCCCCTCTCGCCCGCGAGTGCCCGCTCCTTGCCCCCTCTCGCCCGCGAGTGCCCGCTCCTTGCCCCCTCTCGCCCGCGATTGCCCGCTCCTTGCCCCCTCTCGCCCGCGAGTGCCCGCTCCTTGCCCCCTCTCGCCCGCGAGTGCCCGCTCCTTGCCCCCTCTCGCCCGCGAGTGCCCTCTCCTTTCCCCCCTCTCGCCCGCGAGTGCCCGCTCCTTTCCCCCCTCTCGCCCGCGAGTGCCCGCTCCTTGCCCCCTCTCGGGCGCGAGTGCCCGCTCCTTGCCCCCTCTCGGGCGCGAGTGCCCGCTCCTTGCCCCCTCTCGGGCGCGAGTGCCCGCTCCTTGCCCCCTCTCGGGCGCGAGTGCCCGCTCCTTGCCCCCTCTCGGGCGCGAGTGCCCGCTCCTTGCCCCCTCTCGCCCGCGAGTGCCCGCTCCTTGCCCCCTCTCGCCCGCGAGTGCCCGCTCCTTGCCCCCTCTCGCCCGCGAGTGCCCGCTCCTTGCCCCCTCTCGCCCGCGAGTGCCCGCTCCTTGCCCCCTCTCGCCCGCGAGTGCCCGCTCCTTGCCCCCTCTCGCGCGCGAGTCCCCGCTCCTTGCCCCTCTCGCGCGCGAGTCCCCGCTCCTTGCCCCCTCTCGCGCGCGAGGTCCCGCTCCTTGCTCCCCTCTCGCGCGCCCTACGCGAGTGCCCGCTACCGTGCCCCCCTCATCGCTCCGGCGAGTCCCCGCTCCTTGCCCCCTCTCGCGTGCGAGTGCCCGCTCCTTGCCCCCTCTCTCGCCCGCGAGTGCCCGCTCCTTGCCCCCCTCTCGCCCGCGAGTGCCCGCTCCTTTCCCCCTCTCTCTCTCGCGCGCGGGCGCCCGCTCCTTTCCCCCTCTCTCTCTCGCGACCTTCCGTGGGCGCCCAGTCCCTTGCCCCCTCTCTCTCCTTCGCGCTGCGGTGCGCCCCGCTCCTTTCCCCCTCTCTCTCTCGCGCGCGGGCGCCCGCTCCTTGCCCCCTCTCTCTCTCGCGCGCGGGCGCCCGCTCCTTTCCCCCTCTCTCTCTCGCGCGTGGGCGCCCGCTCCTTGCCCCCTCTCTCGCGCGCGGGCGCCCGCTCCTTTCCCCCTCTCTCTCTCGCGCGTGGGCGCCCGCTCCTTGCCCCCTCTCGCCCGCGAGTGCCCGCTCCTTGCCCCCTCTCTCGCGCGTGGGCGCCCGCTCCTTGCCCCCCTCTCTCGCGCATGAGCGCCCATTCCTTGCCCCCCCCCCCTCCCCTCCCCTCCCCGCGTGAGCCTAGTCACGGAAACCAGCAGCCAATTTGCTCTTCCCAATCATAGGGTTGGATGCAATATAAATCAGGAAATTAAAGGAGCAACTGGCAAGTGTAATGCAATAATCATGGAGGTCTTTTTCTTTTCGACTGGGCAGACCTAATTGGCAAAAGTAGCTTGTGAATGAGTCTATGGAATATAGTTCAGACTGTGTTTTCTAGAACAATCCATCGAGGCAGCAACCATAGAACAGGCTATTTTAGATCTAGTGTTGCGTAATGCAGCACAATTAATTTGTAATGGGGGAAGAATGATCATAACAGAAAGTTTTATTAAGTTTGTGAGTGATATAGTTTTTTATTCGTTCATGGGTGTCAGCATTTATTGCCCATCCCTGAGGACGTCGAAGAGTCAACCACATCGCTGTTGGTCTGGAGTCACACATAGGCCAGACCCGGTAAGGACGACAGAGTTCCTTGCCTAAAAGACATTGGCAAACCAGATAGGTTTTATGACAACCAACATTGATTTCATGGTCATCATTCGACTTTTAATTTCAGATTCTTATTGAATTCAAATTTCACCATCCGCCATGGCGGGATTTGAATCCAGGTTCAAGGAACATCACGCTGGGTCTCTGGTTTACTAGTTCAGCGACAATACCACGATGCCACTGTCTCCTCAAACATCCTCTTGAAATTTGAAGCCAATTGCTGATGTACGAGGGCGAGCTGGTTGATGTTAGATTGGGAAATTAGGTTAAAAGATAAGCAAGGCAGATGTTTGATGAAGTAATCCTCAAGATACATTTTCTCGAGGAATAAAATCTCTGCTGGAAATGTTGTACAACTATGGCTAACTGGAGAAGTTAAAGATAGTATTTGATTAAAAGAAAGAGGTGTACAATGTTCCCAGAGAGTATAGCAAGCCTGAAAGGCAAAGAATGATGACAACATTTGGGAGAAAATGAGAGAGTGAACTAGCAAGAAATTTAAAAGTAGATTTTAAGAGTTTTTTTAATGTAAAAAGGAAGAGATTAGTCAAAGTAAATGCGGATCCCTTTGAGGCAGACGGGGGAAATTATAATATAATTATATATAAGGAAATGGCAGAGATGTTAAACAAATATTTTGTCTCTCTTCACGGTGGAACTAATGAGAGTGAGGAACTTAAAGGTTATCAGTAAAGAAAAAAGTGCTGAAATAATTAATCATATCAAAAGCTGACAAAACCTTGAATTTGAACGACTACCCGAGCTTTTTTAGGAGCTTGCTGCAGCGATAGTGGACATATTGGTTTTGCAACCTTCCTTAGACTCAGTAATGGTTACTGTGGATCGAAGTGTTGCAGATATAGCCCTGCTATTTGGGGAAAGGAAGGGCAGGAAACTGAACTAATTAACCTGACTTGAATAGCAAGAAAAATGTTAGAATCAATTCATTTGGACGTAGTAACAGGGCACTTGGAAAACCACAATATGTCAGATCTGGAGTGCTCAGTTGGTGCGTATGTTCGAGACAGCTCAATTGTATTTTGGGTACTAGGGGGATTGAGGCATTTGAGGATAGTGTAGTTAAGGTAGAGGTGATGTGTAAATTTAGGTGTGATCGGAAGGGCAGAGTGGCCTCAAGGCTCTGTATATTTCTACTTTTCTGCGCTTCACCATTTCTGCAAATGTGGATCTCTGGAGACATTGTATTTCACCCTGATGACAAGATTGTAGTTGATAATGTGCACGATAGTAGCAAACTTCAGGAGGGGATAATCAGACTGGTTGGAACCTGCACCCCGGTATGATGTGTATGTCACGTGGTTTCATGGGGTTACTCACTGCCCTTTTCTATGTTAGCTAACACGTCACTGTTCACTCTGAAACCTGGTAAACATCATGTCCTTTCGCAGTTCTGTTCAGGCTAAAACCACCAGTCGGATTTATTTGTAAGTATGTTAATGACATCAACATACCAGCAGAAACACATGGCAGCAGTTTTGGACCTGCATGGTGCATGAGCTGTTACAAACATAGTGAAAAGTGCTGAACCTTTACAAGTTAATACGTTTACTTTCAACCTCGTCTGATAAACAACAGTTGTGTGGTGATGACTCACCTCACTGGAATTTTAGCCAGATTGAAACCTCTGATGCCTCGGTCATTTTCTCAACTCCGATGGCCTACACACTTGCATAAATGAAGTTTCAAAGAAGAGGTAGTTTTTGATGCACTTAATTTGTGAATGCCTGTAACTAACTATATCATTGCAGTGAGCTAGCGGGCTCATGGTTTTATCAGTAATGTGGATCTCTGGAGACATTGTATTTCACCCTGATGACAAGATTGTAATTGATAATGTGCACGATAGTAGCAAACTTCAGGAGGGGATAATCAGACTGGTGAAATGGACAGACACATGGCAGTTGCAATTTAACGTGAATGTGTACAAGTCTGAAGAGATGCACTGTGGCAGAGGGAGCATAACCTCAGTGGTACTATGTACGTTCAGGGTGGTTAAGAAAATATTTGGCTTTGTAAATAGGAGCATTGAATACAACAGAGAAGCCATGCTAAACAAAAATTAATTGTTTGGGCCTCAGTTACAGTATTGTGTTCAGTCCTAAGCATGGGAAGGATGTCAAGGCCTTGGATAAGGTAAAGAGAGAATGTGGGACTTGAGTTATGTGGATAGATTGGAGGAGCCGATCCTTCCAGCAGAGAAGGTTAAGGAGTGACCTAATAGTGGCGTTTAAAATCATTAGGGCTTTCGATAGAGCATGTACTGAGAACCATCTCCTTTAGCCCTCTCAATAGCCAGAGATTACAGACTTAAAATTATTGGCAAAAGAGCTAGTTGGTAAATGAGGAGAATGTTTACTCAAAGAGGCTTCGTATGGTCAGGCACGCACTATGTGAAAGAGATGGCGCAGGAACCTTGAAAAGGCAATTAGACGTGGCATAGTTTGCAAGGTTTTGGGGAGAAAGCTGAGGCAGAGGACTAAATGGTATATCTCTTTTTCAAAAAAAACCCAGCACAGGCAGATGTGTTGTAAGGTTCTATGAATGGGGCAATTTTAAAATGCCTTGTTCCACATCTAAAGCCACTCAAGACATGAAATATATCTTCCTGTTCGTTGGTAGTTTTATGTTTTGATCACTTGAATAACTCTCTGATCCTCCTCTGTGCAGGGGTGCTGTCACTTGCAAGCCTCTGGGGAGGGGGGTCTTGTTCAAATAATTGGTGCCTGAATCATTTAAGTGTGGCATCCTGTCTGAGTGTTTGGAGCCCCTGCTGTTCCTGCCCCCACCGTCACTCACCAACTCAATCTTCCCAACTCTTCCAGGTCAGGAATTGTCTTTTCTCCAAGACATTTTGTTTTGTGGGATGTAAGGAGGTGCTTGTGGACACTTATAACATAGAACATACAGTGCAGAAGGAGGCCATTCGGCCCATCGAGTCTGCACCCACCCACTTAAGCCCTCACTTCCACCCTATCCCCCTAACCCAATAACCCTCCTAACCATTTTGGACACCAAGGGCAATTTAGCAAGGCCAATCCACCTAACCTGCACATCTTTGGACTGTGGGAGGAAACCGGAGCACCCGGAGGAAACCCACACAGACACAGGGAGAATGGTGAATCGAACCTGGGACCCTGGCGCTGTGAAGCCACAGTGCTAATCACTTGTGCTACCGTGCTGCCCATAAGGCAGAAGAGTTCCAATTTTCAGGTAGCGAACATTATTCGCATTAACGTGGTGGCTTTAGTCTGAGATTGGGAATGGCTGTTTGCCCTTGGGCCTGTGGCGAGTGGTCAGATTTGGATGGATGTAGGCAGTATATTGAGGGTGGCAGCAACACATTGTGTGCCCATAAGATGGGAGGGCCTTAATGGCAGGAAGTGAGCCACTGCAGAACGACTTTGGAGAGCTTCAAAAGTCATCTCAAGCCATGGACCACCTTTTGACAAATTTGCAGTTACTAAGATTGAAAGGTATATTATCAAAAAGGGGGATGGAAGTGAGGTTTAGCTGAGGGAGCAGACCACAGGGCCTGTGTGGAAGTTCTGCTGGAGGAGGGTCAACTTGTTTGGTATTAACCCCTTGGGTGAGCAATGCCTGTGAGGAGCATCAAGTGGAGAATAGAGAAAGATTCCTATATTTGTGAAATGCCTTGTACTGTCTTGGGACTTTGCACGACGCATTCCAGGTAGTGTCCGAATAACTAGATAATCTGATTTTGGTGTGGGCTAAGGGGTGAATAATGGCCAGGGTGCTGGGGGTGAACTCCACTGTTCTTAGTGGCCTAGGTTTATACATCTACCTGCAGGAGATCTCTCTTCAATGTCTCTTCTGAAAGATGACTCATTCTGAAATTTCTGCGCCCCTTTTCTGCCGGTCCTCAGGCGGTTCCATCGCTGGCACCCTGTCCCCTGGGGTCAGTGGGGTCAGTCTGATTTCTTCTGTACTTAGTATTGCTCTCCACATGTCAGTCCTGTACACAGGTATGAATAGGGGAGGCGTTGGCACAGTGGTATTGTCACTGTACTAGTAAACTGGAGACCCAGCGTAATGCTCGGGGGATCCAGGTTCAAATCCCGTCACTGCAGATGATGAAATTTGAATTCATAAATTTTTTTTTACAGTTTTTTACAGAAGGAGGCCACTCGGCCCATCGGGCCTGCACCGGCCCTTGGAAAGAGCACCCCACTTAAGCCCACGCCTCCACCCTATCCCCGTAACCCCACCTAACCTTTTTTCGACCCTAAGGCAATTTATCATGGCCAATCCACCCACATCTTTGGACTGGGGGGGGGGGGGGGGAGGAGGAGGAGGAGGAGGAGGAGGAGGAGGAAACCAGATAAATTCAATAAACATCTGGAATTTAAAGAATAATGATGACCGTGAAACCATTGTCGATTGTCGGAAAAACCCATCTGGTTCAGTAATGTCTCTTAGGGAAGGAAATCTGCCATCCTTCCCCGGTTTGGCCTACATGTGACTCCAAACCCACAGCAATGTATGTGGTTGACTCTTGAACTGCCCGCTCAAGGGCAATTAGGAAACCCACGAATGAATAAAAACATTTTTGATTTGATTTATTATTGTCGCCTGTATTAGTATAAGTGAAAAGTATTATTTTTTGCATGCTATGCAGACAGTGCATACGGTACATGCGGAAGGAAGTAGAGATTACAGAATGTAATGTTACAGTCATAGCAGGGTGTAGAGAAAAGATCAACTTAATACGAGGTAGGTCCATTCAAAAGTCTGATGGCAGTAGGGAAGAAGCTTTTCTTGAGTCAGTTGGTACGTAACATCAAACTTTTGTATATTTTTCCTGACGAAAGGAGGTGGAAGAGAGCATGTCCGGGGTGCGTGGGGTCCTTAATTATGCTGGCTGCCTTTCTGAGACATCAGGAATTATAGATAGAGTCAATGGATGGGAGGCTGGTTTGTGTGATGGACTGGGCTACATTCACAACCTTTTGTAGTTTCCTGCGGTCTTAGGCAAAGCAGGCTCTATACCAAGCTGTGATACAACCAGAAAGAATGCTTTCTATGGTGCATCTGTAGAAGTTGGTGAGGGTCGTAGCTGACATGCCAAATTTCCTTAATCTTGAGATAGTAGAGTTGTTGGTGGGCTTTCTTAACTATAGTGTCGGCATGGGGGGGATCAGGACAGGCTGTTGGTAACCTGGACACCTAAAAACTTGAAGCTCTCGACCCTTTCTACTTCGTTCCCATTGATGTAGACAGGAGCATGTTCTCCACTACGCTTCCTGAAGTCGATGATAATCTCCTTCGTTTTGTTGACATTGAGGGAGAGATTATTGTCATCGCAACAGTTCACCAGATTCTCCATCTGTCTCATCATTGTTTGAAATCCGACCCACTACGGTGGTGTCATCAGCAAATTTGAAAATAAGAGTTGGAGGGGAATTTAGCCACACAGTCACACGTGTATAAGGAGTATAGTAGGGGGCTGAGGACACAGCCTTGTGGGGCACCGGTGTTGAGGATGATTGTGGAGGAGGTGTTGTTGCCTATTCTTACTGATTGTGGCCTGTATTTAAGGAAGTTCAGGATCCAGTCGCAGAGGGAGGAGCCGAGGCCAAGGCCAGGGAGTTTGGAGATGCTTCATAGGAATAATGGTGTTGAAGGCTGAGCTGTAGTCGATAAATAGGAGTCTGACATAGGTGTCCTTTGTTATCTAGGTGTTCCAGGGTAGAGTGCAGGGCCATGGAGATGGCATCTGCTGTGGACCTGTTTCAGCGGTAGGCGAACTGTAGTGGATCAAGGCAATCTGGGAGGCTGGAGTTGATTCGTGTCATGGCTAACCTTTCGAAGCACTTCATAATGATGGATGTCAGAGACACTGGACGATAGTCATTAAGGCACGCCACTTGGCTTTTCTTTGGTACATCAAGGTTGACATCAAGCTAGTTTTGCTTGGCCTGTTTATCCTGACAGTGCTCTTGATCACCTCCCTCTGAGGCTGGTTTAGCTCAGTTGGTTGGACAGCTGGTTTGTGATGCAGAGCGAGGCCAACAGCGTGGGTTCGATTCCCAAACCACCTGAAGTTATCCATGAAGGCTTCACCTTCTCAACCTTGCCCCTCTTGTGAGGTGTGGTGATCCTCGGGTTAAATCACCACCAGTCAGCTCTCCCCCTCAAAGGGGAAAGCAGCCTCTGGTCACCTGGGACTATGCAACTTTACTTTTTAATTTATATTAAAAATAAATTTTACACTAGATTTGGGCAAGATTAACATTTATTGTTGACCCTTTAGTATCTTGGACAATATAATACTGGATCTTTACTGATTTTAATACAATTGTGTGATTCACTGGACTGTTTCAAAGTGCAGTTTAGAGTCAACCGTGCTGGTGTTTTTTATGGCCATCCTATATCTTCATGGTCACTTTTACTGATAACCGTTTTATTATTTATTTCCAGATTTTTGTTTAAATTGAATTACAATCTGAAAGTATCATGGTGGGATTTGGATTAGTGTTCCTTGGATTATTAATGAAGTAACTTAATCACTGGCTGTTTAGCACAGGGCTAAATCGCTGGCTTTTAAAGCAGATCAAAGTAGGCCGGCAGCACGGTTGAATTCCCGTAACAGCCTCCCCGAACAGGCGCCGGAATGTGGCGACTAGGTGCTTTTCACAGTAACTTCATTTGAAGCCTACTTGTGACAATAAGCGATTTTCATTTCATTTCACTGCATCTTGTCCGCCAATCACATCATCTGGAAAGGCAATCTGTTTGCGAAGTCCGTTGGTGGTGGTGGAGTGGGGGCATGAAAACTGGCACCAAGGTGCCTGAAGTGTGAAGCCTGTGCACGAGAGTATGTGGGTCTCTGTGCTGGTGTCTCAACCAGCTCCATTTTGTTTGTCTCGCTTGTCCTGGTTGCCATGACAGCGACTGAGTAGTGTGCTCTGCTTTCTTCACTAAGAAGAATGGCTTAGTTACGGAGGGGATTTAACTGTCCTGCAAATATGCCGTGGAATATTCTGAAGCAGCTTTTGTTGTTGGCGGTAAAAGTTGGGTATTAAAAGCATCTGATTGTACTTGCTTTAGAGCTACTGACAAGTCTCTTTTAGGGGTGGGTACAGCTGCCTGTGACAGTGCCCATAGTGCTGGCACTGGGTTGATTTCAAATATCAGGGCCATTTTATTAATTTGTAATTAAACCCCAGAGATTACCCAATGCCAATGACACTGTTCTTCCAGACCGTAATCCAATGTTAGACAGACCTGTAATATAACCACTTGTAATGTACCACAGGTGTTACAGTGACAGACCTGGACCAATCTATCCACATAACTGGCAGAAGTCTTTCTGTGTGGAACCATTCTCGTGAATGTTCGGTCCTCTACTGCTACATTCACAACAGGTTGTTCCTGAAGAGGGAGCACATGCTTTCCACTGCTGCGCTCAAGTCTTCCGTGACAAATGGATCTGCAGGGACTGGAGTGCATCATCAGCCCTCAAAACATCATTTAACAAGTTTCCTTTAGAATTTTGTCGTTTTGTTATAGTGCTCCTTTAAGGGCTTGTTAATTTTCTCATTAGTTTATTTATCAATTAGCTTATTTTCTTTGCTAGTCAAAACCCCAGGTCCCAAACTCCAGGTCCCTCTGCTCCTTTACCTCCCCCTGCAGAATTATGCCCGTTGTTTTATTTTGTCTCTCTACATTCCTCCTGCCAACATAAATCACTTCACAGTTCCCTGCAGTAAATTGTGTCTGCCGATACCACCAGCCTGTCTATGTCCTTTTGAAGTTCTCCTCACGGTTCATAATACTTTTTGTATCATCCGCAAATTTTGAAATTGTGTCCTGTACACCAAGGTCTGGGTCATTAATATACACCAGAAAGAGCAGGGGTCCTAATACTGACCCCTGGGAATCTCCACTACAAACCTTGCTCCAATCTGAAAAAAACAACTATTCACCACTACTGTTTCCTGTTATTCAGCCAATTTTACATCCATGTTACTACTGCTGTATCCCTTTTATTCCATGAACTGCCATTGTTCACAAGCCTGTGACACTTTATCATATACCTTTTGGAAGTTCTTTTGGAAGCCCATGTGTACCATGTCAACAGTATTACCATCATCAACCTTCTCTGTTACTTCATTGAAAAACTGCAGCACGTTAGTTAAACACAATTATTTTTATTCGTTCATGTGACATAGACGTCGCAGGCTGTGCCAGCGTTGCCCATCCTTAATTGATATCCCGTTGGCAGTAAGAGTCAACCACATTGCAGTGGGTCTGGAGTCACATGTAGGCCAGACCAGGTAAGGATGGCAGATTTCCTTCCCTAAAGCACATTAGTGAACCAGATGGGTTTTTACGACAATCAAGGATGGTTTCATGGTCATTATTGGACTTTAAATTCCAGGTTTTCATTTAATTCAAATTTCACCATCTTGAACCTGGATCCCCAGACCATTACTCTGGGCATCTGGATTACCAATCCAGTGATAAAATAACTATGCCACCGTCTCCCCGTAACAAATTTGCCGTGACTCTCATTTTCCCACGTGACTATTAATTTTGCGTCAATTTATTGTTCCCACAAGTTTCCCCACCACTGAAGTTAAATTGACTGACCTGTAGTTGCTGCTCTTACCGCTACACCCTTTTTTGTACAGAGTATAATATGTAAAATTCTCTCATTTCTGAGTCTAAGGAAGACTAGAGTTGTTGACTCTGATTAACTGTATTCCTGGAAGTTTTGTCACTTGCACCACACTCCAGCCATCCTTGTGATGTAGTACCGTTAATTGGAAAGCAAGAGGACCCATTGCCCAATTGGATGATTGTAATGTTTTCCATTCGCCAGTTAGGTAAATAACAAGTGCAATGTTTTTCATAGAATTACAATGCAGAGGCTGGCAGCCTCATAGCTGCAGATCAGCTGATACAGAAACCCCCACTTGCTAGGGTGGTCCCTGATTGGTTAACCAGTTCACGTGACCCTCTCGGCAGATCACCCAATAAAGGGGACAAACACCACATCACTCACTCTCTAGGTTTTTTTAATACATCGGTAACAATTAAGTTTCTTAGTCACCAATAATTAAAACATTAAACACCTGCTATCAGTCCATCATAAATTGAGTCTTTTCAAGGTTGTTTTCAATTACTCCAATGGCAAGGTGGATACAGAACTGGCTAGGTCATAGAAGGCAGAGAGTAGCAATGGAAGGGTGCTTTTCTGATTGGAGGGCTGTGACTAGTGTTCCGCAGGGATCAGTGCTGGGACCGTTGCTGTTCGTAGTATAAATGATTTGGAGGAAAATGTAACTGGTCTGATTAATAAGTTTGCGAACGACACAAACGTTGGTGGAATTGCGGAGAGCGATGAGGACTGTCAGAAGATACAGCAGGATTTAAATTGTTTGGAGACTTGGGCGGAGAGATGGCAGATGGAGTTTAAACCGGACAAATGTGAGGTAATGCATTTTGGAAGGTCTAATACAGGTAGGGAATATATAGTGAATGGTAGAACCCTCAACAGTATTGACAGTCAGAGAGATCGTGGTGTACAGGTCCACAGGTCACTGAAAGGGGCAACACAGGTGGAGAAGGTAGTCAAGAAGGCATACGGCATGCTTGCCTTAATTGGCCGGTGCATTGAGTATAAAAATTGGCAAGCCATGTTGCAGCTGTATAGAACGTTAGTTAAGCCACACTTGGAGTATACCAGGATGTTGCCTGGTATGGAGGGCATTAGCCATGATGAGAGGTTGAATAAACTCAGTTTGTTCTCACTGGAATGACGGAGGTTGAGGGGCGACCTGATAGAGGTCTGCAAAATTATGAGAGGCATAGACAGAGTGGATAGAGGCTTTTTCCCAGGGTAGAGGGGTCAATTACTATGGGGCATAGGTTTAAGGTGCGAGGGGCAAGGTTTAGAGGAGATGTACGAGGCAAGTTTTTTTACACAGAGGGTAGTGGGTGCCTGGAACTCGCTGCCGGAGGTGGTGGTGGAAGCAGGGACGATAGTGACATTTAAGGGGCATCTGGACAAATACATGAATAGGATGGGAATAGAGGGATGCGGACTCCGGAAGTGTAGAAGATTTTAGTGTAGTCAGGCAGCGTGGTCGGCGCAGGCTTGGAGGGCCGAGGGGCCTGTTCCTGTGGTGTACTTTTCTTTGTTCTTTGTTGTTTGTACTCGTGGAGCACAGCAACTCCTCTTTCAGGGGTGCCTCTACTTGGGTTCTTTCTGCAGAAAACACTACACCTGGCATCTCCTCAGGTGCTGGTAACTCTGCCTCACCCATTTCCATGGGAACGACAGACTGGCCTGTTACAGGCTGGCGCGATACTTCATTGCTTGGATCGTCTACAAATTTTCCTGCAGGCAACATGTTTTCAGGTGGCAGTATTGCCTGCTCGGACAGCTGCAGTTCTCGCAAATGGTCTACATGTTTCCGGCCGATTCTTCCTTGTAATTCCACTTCATAAGACAGAGGTCCTGTTTTTGGTACTACAATCTCTGGGACCCAACTTGAGCTGCTTCCAAATTTCTGACATACAGGGCTTCAACCACTGAAAATGACCTTGTTAATTTGCCTGAATCATGATTTTTCTTCTGGCCTCTACCCTCCCCGACAAATTCAGAAACATTGGGTGGGGTTCTCCGCTCCGCCGTGCCACATTTCTGCCCCGACCGTCGGGAAACCCTCCCGGGCACCGGCATAACGGGGAATCACCCCGGCGGAGAATCCCGGCCATCAGATTTAGTCTGGTCCTAAGACACCAGCCCATCTTCAACTCTGCTGGAAGCATTCCCGTGGTAGATTGCAGGCAGGTTCTATAGTCCAGAAGGAATCATGAGATTCTGGTCTCTAGCTTATTAAGGCCTGTGTTGAAGGTTTGGACTGCTCGATCAGTAAGTCTGTTGGATACTGGGTGGTAATGCACAGTCCTGATGTGCTTGATGCCATTTAACAATTATCCGACACAATGACCTCGGTATCCCATGGGTTGAAAAACACAGATGCAGTTTCTCAATTATGGTGTGTGACATCGTAGACTTTGTTTCAAACATTTCCATCCACTTTGAGTGGGCATCAGCAAGGAGCAAAAACGGGCAGCACGGTGGCGCAGTGGGTTAGCCCTGCAGCCGCACGGCACCGAGGTCCTGTGTTCGATCCCGGCTGTGGGTCACTGTCCGTGTGGAGTTTGCACATTCTCCCCGCGTTTGCGTGGGTTTCGCCCCCCACAACCCAAAGATGTACAGGGTAGGGGATTGGCCACGCTAAATTGCCCCTTAATTGGAAAAAATGATTTGGGTACTCTAAATTTATTTTAAAAAACAAGGAGCAAAAACATTGTGCCCAAGAATGGCCTTGCATAATCAACATGAACTCGTACCCATGGCTGGCCCAGCCATTTCCGAGAGTGCAGTGTGGCTGTAGCAGGCACCTGTGTTACATTTGGCACTGTTTACAGTGCTCCACCCGACTGTCAATGTCTGTATTAATGCCAGGCCACTATACATAACTCTTTTTTAAAAAAATAATTTTTATTGAAATTTTTACAAAATATAAACATCTTAACTCTAGTAACAAAACAACCGTGGTAACACCCCAAGAACAATACCCCCCCAACTTCCAAAGCAACTACAAACAAAAGGGAAAACAAAAGAGCACCCAAACAACAAAAGGGAAAGAGATAGCACCCGCCACATCCCACAGACCCAAGTACACAGTTCTCCCTCCCCCGGGTTGCTGCTGCTGCCGGCCTATTTCCCTACCGTTCCGCCAGGAAGTCCAGGAAAGGCTGCCACCGCCTAAAGAACCCCTGTACTGATCCCCTCAGGGCAAATTTCACCTTCTCCAATTTAATAAAACCCGCCATATCATTGATCCAGGCCTCCAGCCTCGCATCCTTCCATTGGAGCAAGATCCTCCGCCGGGCTACTAGGGACGCAAAGGCCAGAACACCGGCCTCTTTTGCCTCCTGCACTCCCGGCTCCACTGCAACCCCAAAAATTGCGAGTCCCCAGCCTGGCTTGACCCTGGACCCCACCACCCTCGACACCGTCCTTGCTACCCCCTTCCAAAACTCCCCCAGCGCTGGGCACGCCTAAAACATATGGGCGTGGTTCGCTGGGCTCCCCGAGCACCTAGCACACCTGTCCTCGCCCCCAAAAAACCTACTCATCCTCGACCCAGTCATGTGGGCCCTATGCAGCACCTTCAACTGTATGAGGCTAAGCCTCGCACAGGAAGAGGAGGAATTCACTCTCTCCAGGGCATCCACCCACGTCCCCTCCTCAATCTCCTCGCCCACCAGCTCCTCTTCCCATTTACCCTTCAGTTCCTCCACTGAGGCCTCGTCTACCTCCTGCATTACCCGGTATATGTCCGAAATCCTCCCTCCTCCAACCCACAGCCCCGAGAACACCCTGTCCCGTACCCCTCGTGGGGGCAGCAGGGAGAACCCCTCCACCTGCTGCCTGGCAAACGCCCTCACCTGCATGTACCTAAACATGTTCCCCGGGGGAGCCCAAACTTCCCCACTAACTCCCCCAAGCTCGCGAACCTCCCCTCCACAAACGGGTCCCTCAACCTCCTAACCCCTGCCCTGTGCCAGCCCAGATCTACGCCATCAATGCTCCCTGGGACAAACCGATGGTTTCCCCGTATCGGGGCATCCATCGAGCCCCCCACTTTTCCCCTGTACCGTCTCCATTGCCCCCAAATTTTGAGGGTAGCCGCCACCACCGGGCTCGTGGTATACCTCGTTGGAGGGAGCAGCAACGGCGCCATTACCAGTGCCTCCAGGCTCGTATCCACACAGGATGCCACCTCCATCCTCTTCCATGCTGCCCCTTCCTCGTCCATTACCCACTTACGCACCATTGCTGCGTTGGCAGCCCAATAGTACCCACAGAGGTTGGGCAACGCCAGCCCCCCCTATCCCTGCCTTGTTCCAGGAACACTCTTCTCACCCTCGGAGTCCCATGCGCCCACACAAATCCCGTGATACTCCTGCTGACCCTCCTAAAAAAGGCCTTCGGGATAAGGATGGGAAGGCACTGGAACAGGAACAAAAACCTCGGGAGCACCGTCATTTTAACGGACTGCACCCTCCCCGCCAGTGACAGTGGTAACATATCCCACCTCTTAAACTCCTCCTCCATCTGCTCCACCAACCTTGTGAGGTTGAGCTTGTGCAGGGCCCCCCAGCTCCCCGCCACCTGGACCCCTAGGTACATGAAGCTCTTCCCTGCCTGCTTCAATGGGAGCCTACCAATCCCCTCCTCTTGGTCCCCCGGATGCACCACAAACACCTCACTCTTGCCCAGGTTCAACTTATACCCCGAGAAACCCCCGAATTCACTAAGAATCCTCATCACCTCTGGCATCCCCCCCACCGGGTCCGCCACATACAGCAACAGGTCGTCCGCGTACAGTGACACTCGATGCTTCTCCCCACCCCGCACCAGGTCCCTCCAGTTCCCTGACTCCCTCAATGCCATGGCCAGGGGCTCAATCGCCAACGCAAAGAGGAAGGGGGAGAGGGGGCACCCCTGTCTCGTCCCCTGGTACAGCCGAAAGTACTCCGACCTCCTCCTGTTTGTGGCTACACTCGCCATCGGGGCCTCGTAGAGCAGCCTCACCCACCGAATAAACCCCTCCCCAAACCCAAACCTCTCCAACACCTCCCACAAATACTCCCACTCAACCCTATCGAAGGCCTTCTCCGCATCTAATGCCACCACTATCTCCGCCTCCCCTTCCAGGGCCGGCATCATAATGACATTGAGGAGCCTTCGTACGTTTGTATTCAACTGCCTTCCCATCACAAACCCTGTCTGGTCCTCATGAATGACCCTGGGCACGCAATCCTCTATTCTAGTGGCCAGGATCTTTGCCAGCAGCTTAGCGTCGGCGTTCAGCAGCGAAATCAGCCTATATGATCCACACTGCAGAGGGTCCTTGTCCCGCTTCAGGATCAAGGAAATCAGCGCCCGTGACATAGTTGGGGAGGCAAAGCCCCCCCCTCCCTTGCCTCGTTAAAGGTCCGGACCAACAGGGGGCCCAACAGGTCCAAATACCTTTTCTAAAATTCCGCCGGAAACCCGTCCGGCCCCGGTGCCTTCCCCGACTGCATGCTCCCTATCCCTTTGACCACCTCCTCCAGCTCGATCGGTGCCTCCAGTCCCTCCACCTGCTCCTCCTCCACCCTCGGGAATCACAGCTTGTCCAAGAAGCGCACCATTCCACCCCCCTCCACCTGGGGCTCCAACCGGTACAGTTCCAAATAGAAGTCACTGAAGATCCCATTAACATCTACTCCCCTCCGCACCACCTTCCCAGCTCTATCCCTCACTCCCCCAATCTCCCTGGCTGTGTCTCGCTTCCGTAGCTGGTGCTCCAGCATTCTGCTCGCCTTCTCCCCGTATTCATACACCGCCCCCCCGTGCTTTCCTCCACTGAGCTTCCGCCTTTCTGGTAGTCAATAGGTCGAATCTGGCCTGAAGACTACGCCTCTCCCCCAGCAATCCCTCCTCTGGGGCCTCCGCATATCTCCTATCCACCTGCACCATCTCCCCTATCAGTCTCTCCCTCTCCCTCTGCTACCCCCTCTCCCTAGGTTCGGATGGAGATCAATTCCCCCCTCATCACCGCCTTCAATGCCTCCCAGACCGTCCCCACTCGGACCTCCCCGTTATCATTGGCCTCAAGGTAACTCTCGATACACCCCCGAACCCTCTCGGCCACCTCCTCATCTGCCAACAGCCCCACCTCCACGCGCCAGAGCGGACTTTGGTCCCTCTCTTCCCCCAGCCCGAGGTCCACCCATTGCGGGGCATGATCTGAAATGGCAATGGCAGAGTATTCCACATCCTCCACCCTCGACACCAACCCCCTGCTCAGGACAAAAAAATCAATCCCCGAGTAGGCCTTATGTACGTGGGAGAAAAACGAGTATTCCTTGGCCTCGCAAACCTCCAGGGATCCACCCCCTCCCCCCCCCTCTTGCGCGGGAAAAGAAAACAGCCAGCAACGACCTGTGCTTCTCAGCCCCGGCCCCGCCCCCACCATCTCCCAGCGCTTTCGCCCTGCCCGGCCCCGCCCCCACCATCTCCCAGCGCTTTCGCCCTGCCCGGCCCCGCCTCCTCCAGGGCTATTCCCGTTGTCAGTCCCCCCCCACCAGCTCCCCGAACTCCCCGTTTACCCCTCTGCCCGAACCCGTCCACCCGACCCCTGCAGAAAAACCCATATAGAAAAGACAATACGACATCACCCCACCCACCCTAAGGCCAACCCACATCTTACATTAAACCAAGCAAATACAAATACAGTATTATACAGCATCCCCCATCTTAGACCCTCAGTTTGAGTCCAATTTCTCGGCCTGCACAAAGGCCCACGCCTCCTCCGGGGACTCAAAATAATGGTCCGATCCTTATAGGTGACCCACAGACGCGCCGGCTGCAACATGCCGAACTTCACACTCCGTTTGTGGAGCTCCGCCTTCGTCCGGTTAAACCCAGCCCTCCGCCTCGCCACCTCCGCACTCCAGTCCTGGAAGATCTGCACCTCCGTGTTCTCCCACTTGCTGCTCCGCTCCTTCTTGGCCCACCAGAGCACACACTCACGATCCACGAACCGATGAAACATCACCAACACCGCCTGTGGCGGCTCGTTCGGCTTGGGTCTCCTACCCAGAATTCTGTGGGCCCCCTCTAACTCCAGGGGCCCCTGGAAGGACCCAGCCCCCATCAGCGAGTTTAACATAGTCACCACATAGGCCGCTAGGTCCGACCCCTCCAGCCCCTCCGTGAGGCCCAGGATCCGCAAATTCTTCCTCCTCGACCGGTTGTCCAGCTCCTGCCACCTTTTATGGAGCGCCCCGTGCATCTCCACCTTCCCCGCCACGGCCACGACCTCATCCTCCCTTTCGGAGGCCTGCTGCTGCAGCTCCCGGATCGCAGCCCCCTGGGCTGTCTGGGTCTCCATCAGCTCCCTGTTGGTTACCATCAGGGACTCCAGCAGCTCCAACTTAAGCTCCTGGAAGCAGCGCAGCAGAATCGCCTGCTGCTCCTGGACCCACCTCCTCAGCTCCTCGAGGCCTTCGCCGGCTGCCATTTTATCTTCCTTCCCCTGTTTTTTCAGGGGTGCTTTCACCGGTTTTTTCCTTACCCCACTCCTGGTCCGGACCATAGGACCATTGGGGTTGACTCCTGACCTCTTCCCATGTCGGGATTTGCCGCTACAGCTCTGTTGGGGGCCCTGAAAAGAGCCCCAAAGTCCGTTCTCGGCGGGAGCTGCCGAATGTGCGGCTTAGCTCCTCATTGCCGCCACCGGAAGTCACCATACATAACTCTAGACAAACATCTTCACCTTAGATATACCCGAATAGACACCATGCAATTTGGCCAGGAGCAACTCCCATCCCTGGTACAGGGACAACGACTCTGGCTCCCCAAAGTATGCTGCCACCTTCACAACTTCATCTGTTCGTTCATCCATTCGTATATTATGGGCACGATTCTCCGCTGCCCACGACGGGTCGGAGAATAGCGGGAGGGCCTTCCCGACATTTTTCCCGACCTCCCGCTATTCCCCCCCCCCCACGGCCGCCCCACGACACGAATCGCTGCTCGCTGTTATTTACGGCGAACAGCGATTCTCCCCAGGCCGATGGGCCGAGTTCCCGAGTTTTCACGAACGCAAACACACCTGCTCTCACCGTTCGTGAAAACGGCCCCACAAAGTGCCGTTCCGGACAACCATGGCACCGATTGGCACGGCCGCACCACGGCTGTGCCAAGGGTGGCATGGGCCTGCGATCGGTGGGCACCCATCGCGGGCAGTGGGTCCGATACCCGCGCACTCTTTGTTCCTCCGCCGCCCCGCAGGATCAGTCCGCGGGGCGGCTGAGGGGCATAACGGCCCGCGCATGCGCGGGTTTGACGAATATGCATGATGACGTCATCCGCGCATGCGCGGGTTGGAGCCGTCCAACCCGCGCATGCGCGGCTGACGTCATCGTGCGCGTCAGCCGCCGTGACGCTTGGCGCGCGGGCTTAGCGACGGTCGCTAAGCCCACGATGCCGTGCTTCACGGGGCCGCGCTGCTAGCCCCGCCCGGGGGGGGGAGAATCGGGTCCCGGGAGGGGGCGTGGAGGCTGCCGTGAAACACGGCCAGTTTCACTGCAGCCTTTACGACTCGCCGCATTTGCGGAGAATCGCGCCCAGTATGTTTTCATCTCTTCAGGATCTGGCTCACTGACCCAACCTCTTGGTCTCCTTGCGCCTCACTTCAGATAACAGCGGAATCCTGCTGGTCCAATACTGGTTGTGATGCGTCGAAACTGGCAACGTGTCCGATAAAGTTAACACCATAACAGTGTCCTGCGGTACGGGTAAAGGCAGACGGCTAAGCACATCCACATTTGCGATACGTGTTCCAAGCCGGTACTTGAATGTCTATTAGTAAGTGGGCGGAATTGATGCTGAATTCTTGTCCGTGAAATTGGTGGAAGAGCCTTATCTTCAAAAAGACCCAAGATTGGGTATAGAGAGGGTGCAGAAGAGATTTACCAGGGTATTGGGTATTGAAAAGATTGGAAGATTAGGTGAATTAGTAAAGAGATTAGCAGATTTGTTGAAGTTAATTCATATAGTACTAAAGAACACCAGCTTGGTTTGGAAGATGCCCCAGAGAGAAGTTTTTAGCAGAGTAATGCAATAATTACATTCATTTTGTTTATCGGTGCATTTCAACCCGTCTAAGGAATTGGAGTTAACCTGTGACACCTCGCCTTACGGCATTGGTGCAGTACTCTCCCAGAATACGGACGACGAATCTGAAAGACAAATGTATATCTCATTGAGAACCCTCTCAGAGGCCGAGAAAGGCTACTCTCAGATTGAAAAAAGCTGTCAATATTATATGGGGCAAAGGAGTGCCATCATTATGCATATGGAAGACACTTTACCATTTTTACGGACCGCAAACCAATAAGAACATGAGAACTAGGAGCAGGAGTAGGCCTGCGTGAAAAGCTGCGTGTTTATTGTAACAACCTTGGGAAGCCTGGTCCAGTTCAAGTTGCTAATATCCGTGGCTCGGACCTCCAGCCAACTTTTGAGTACAAGTCTTCAATCTTGGGGATTGGATATTTATTTAACTTGGCAGCCTGATTAACTGTTAATTTGTAATGTCCACAGATGTGGGTTGTCTTGTCAGGCTTTATCACGGGGACTGTGGGTGCTGCTTACTTTAGCGAATTGAACTGGCTGGATAATACACCCAGTTCTTCCAATCTCTTCAATTCCGTGTGCAACCTTTTTCCTGCGCCGTATGGTACTGGTCTCAGCTCTTAAAATAAAAAAAAGAGGGGTTGCCTCTAGATCGACATAGATCTTCCCTTGAGGCCCTTTATTTTACATAATTCATAGCAAAAAATGTTCTCTTACTACTTCATTAACTCAGGAAGTCCCACTCCCTCTACCTGGAAGATCTCAAATGTTCCTCTCCTACATGTGACTCCAGAGCAATGTGGTTGACTCGAATGTTCCTCTGAAATGGAGGGCCGTTAGGGATGAACAATAAATGCTGGTCCAGCCAGCGATCCCGTAATTGAACAAAAAAATGAGCTCTGCAGACAACAGGTCAGAAACGCCTGTGGGCCATGGTGGTGACGGGATAAAGGAGATTGGCAAGACAAGTGTTTCGCCTCCTGACTGTGCCTGCCAGAATGACCACCACCAGATTAGAGAACAAAGAAGACCCGACAAAGTGCACTTAAGGAGGAGCTTCAAGAGTGGGACACCTGGGCTTGAGCGAAAGAAACTGTGATGGATCAGAGCCTGCCGGGGAATCTTGCTGCCCATTGTCTTGCATGGGACCAGATTAACTATTCCAAGTGCAGAGACTTGAGGATATAATCCAGGCTGACAATCCAGTGCAGCAAGGAGGGAGCATCTTTTTGGTGTATTCTCGGGTGGATGTGGCATAATTTGAAGAGCAGGCGATTGATCCTGGTGCCCTGGTCAATATTCATTCCTTAACCAATACCACCAAATAAATTACCAGGCCATTGTCACATTGCTGTTTGTGGCAGCTTGCTGCGTGCAAATTGTTTCCCAAATTACAACAGTGACTACACTTGAAGTATTTAATTGGGCTGTAAAACACTTTGTGATATCCTTAGGTTGCGGTAGACGCGATGTAAATACAAGACCCCCTATCTTTGGGCAGTAGGTGGGTGGAGATGATAGTGGCTTTAATAGGGGCAGCACGGTAGCATGGTGGTTAGCATAAATGCTTCACAGCTCCAGGGTCCCAGGTTCGATTCCCGGCTGGGTCACTGTCTGTGCGAAGTCTGCACGTCCTCCCCGTGTGTGCGTGGGTTTCCTCCGGGTGCTCCGGTTTCCTCCCACAGTCCAAAGATGTGCGGGTTAGGTGGATTGGCCAGGTTAAATTGCCCTTAGTGTCCTAAAAAATAAGGTTAATGGGGCTTGTTGGGTTACTGGTATAGGTATACGTGGGCTTGAGTAGGGTGATCATTGCTCGGCACAACATCGAGGGCCGAAGGGCCTGTTCTGTGCTGTACTGTTCTAATTCTAATTCTAATATCCGTCTGCAGCAGGGTGTTGTTGCAGTGTTCTCACACTTGTATCCATGCTCTCTCCTCCCTCCAGCCGCTGACTCTCACTCCTGCTCAGCCAGAAAGACTGAATTTTGGAACTGCCCGCTCCAAGCTCCATCTAGTGGCTCGAGTGAGGAAATGACCGGGTTCATTCCAGTAAACCAGTTCCACCAGCTAATGTACCAGAAGGAGCGTGGGTCACGGCACTCTCTTTGCCTTCTCCCAAAGTTCAGGGACTGGAGGTCAGAGGTGCTTTCCTGCTTTTCTCTGAATGGAACAAGTGTGTGTTGATGTCAAAGCCGGCAGCCAGAGGAAAACACAAACACATTCTGTACAAGAAGGGAGTTTCCAGAGTCCCAATGACAACAGTCTCTTACCTTCAGTTTCAGTTTTGATTCCTTATCCTTCCAATCTCTGTAGGCAGCCTTGTATTGTCCAAAAGGTTTTTGAAATAGCTCGCACTCCACTTTCCAGTTGAAAACTTATGTTTTCTTGTTTTCTCCTCTTTGCTGGTCTCTCTCCCTCTCTTGTCTCGCCCTCTCGCTCTGTGTATCATTCTCTCCCTCTCTGTCCATCTTCTCTCACTGCCTATCTGTGTGTGTAGTAACTAGCTGTGTGTGTGTGTGCCTCTCTCTCGCTTAGTCTGAGTGTATCTCTCTCTCTCTTTCTCGCTTAGTCTGTGTGTGTGTGTGTGTGTGTTTCTCTCTCTCGCTCTGTCTGTGTGTGTGTGTGTGTGTTGAGTGTGTTTCTCTCTCTCGCTCTGTCTGTGTGTGTGTGTGTGTGTCACTCTCTCTTGCGCTGTGTGTGCTTTCGCTCTGCGTTCGTCTCGCTCTGTCTCTATGTGCATGTCTCTCGCTCTGTATATGTGTGTTTCTCTCTCGCTCTGTCTCTGTGCGTGTATGTGTGTCTCTCGCGCTGTGTGTGTGTGAGTTTGTCTCTCTCGCTCTATCTGTGTGCGTCAGTGTCTCTTTTTCTCTCGCTCTGTGCATGTGTGCCTCTTGCTCTCTCGTGCTGTGTGCGTCTCTCTCTCTCTGTATGTGTGTCTCACTCTCTATCTCTCTCTGTGTGTGTGTGTGTCTCACTCTCGGTCTGTGTGTGTGTCTCTCTCGGTCTGTGTGTGTGTCTCACTCTCGGTCTGTGTGTGTGTGTGTCACTCTATCTCGGTCTGTGTGTGTGTGTGTGTGTCTCTCTCTGTGTCTGTCTCTGTGTGTGTGTGTGTGTGTCTCACTCTCGGTCTGTGTGTGTGTGTGTCACTCTATCTCGGTCTGTGTGTGTGTGTGTCTCACTCTCGGTCTGTGTGTGTGTCTCTCTGTGTGTGTGTGTGTGTGTCTCACTCTCAGTCTGTGTGTGTGTGTGTCTCACTCTCGGTCTGTGTGTGTGTCTCTCTGTGTGTGTGTGTGTCTCACTCTCGGTCTGTGTGTGTGTGTGTCTCACTCTCGGTCTGTGTGTGTGCCTCACTCGCTCTCTCTCGGTCTGTGTGTGTGTCTGTGTGTGTGTGTCTCTCTCTGTGTTTGTCTCTGTGTGTGTGTGTGTGTGTGTCTCACTCTCTCTCAGTCTGTGTGTGTGTGTCTCTCTTTGTGTGTGTCTCTTTCTCTCGCTCTGTGTGTATGCGTGTGTGTCTCTCTCTCTCTCTCTCTCTCTGTCTCTGTGTGTGTGTCTCTCTCTCTCGCTCTGTCTCTGTGTGTCTCTCTCTCGCTCTGTCTCTGTGTGTCTCTCTCTCGCTCTGTCTCTGTGTGTGTGTCTCTCTCTCTCGCGCTGTGTGTCTCTCTCTCTCGCGCTGTGTGTTTCTCTCTCTCGCGCTGTGTCTCTCTCTCTCGCGCTGTGTGTCTCTCTCGCTCTGTCTCTGTGTGTCTCTCTCGCTCTGTCTCTGTGTGTCTCTCTCTCTCTCTCTCGCTCTGTCTCTGTGTCTCTCTCTCTCTCGCTCTGTCTGTGTGTCTCTCTCGCTCTGTCTCTGTGTGTCTCTCTCTCTCTCGCTCTGTCTCTGTGTGTCTCTCTCTCTCTCTCGCTCTGTCTCTGTGTGTGTCTCTCTCTCTCTCGCTCTGTCTCTGTGTCTCTCTCTCTCTCTCTCGCTCTGTCTCTGTGTGTCTCTCTCTCTCTCGCTCTGTCTCTGTGTCTCTCTCTCTCTCTCTCTCGCTCTGTCTCTGTGTGTCTCTCTCTCTCTCTCGCTCTGTCTCTGTGTCTCTCTCTCGCTCTGTCTCTGTGTGTCTCTCTCTCTCTGTCTCTGTGTGTCTCTCTCGCTCTGTCTCTGTGTCTCTCTCTCTCTCGCTCTGTCTCTGTGTCTCTCTCTCTCTCTCGCTCTGTCTCTGTGTGTCTCTCTCTCTCTGTCTCTGTGTGTCTCTCTCGCTCTGTCTCTGTGTCTCTCTCTCTCTCTCGCTCTGTCTCTGTGTCTCTCTCTCTCTCTCGCTCTGTCTCTGTGTGTCTCTCTCTCTCTCGCTCTGTCTCTGTCTCTGTGTGTCTCTCTCTCTCTCGCTCTGTCTCTGTGTCTCTCTCTCTCTCTG
>NW_024055500.1:4357266-4403835 GCF_902713615.1 Scyliorhinus canicula
TCCTCTCCCACTCCCTCTCTCTCTCTCACACTCCCTCCCTCTCTCTCACTCCCTCCCTCTCTCTCTCTCTCTTACCCTCTCTCTCTCACTCCCTCTCTCACTCCCTCCCTCTCTCTCACTCCCCCCTCTCCCACTCCCCCTCTCATTCCTCCTCTCTCACTCCCCTCTCACTCCTCCTCTCTCACCCCCTCTCTCTCACCCTCTCTCTCCATCCTCACTCCCTCTCCATCCTCTCTCACTCCCTCTCTCTCTAAAATATTCCTATCAGTGTCTATTATTACAGTCTGTGTGTGTGTGTTCAGGATATTCTAGAATATTCCTATCAGTGTCTATTATTACAGTCTGTGTGTGTGTTCTGGATATTCTAGAATATTCCTATCAGTGTCTATTATTACAGTCTGTCTGTGTGTTCTGGATATTCTAGAATATTCCTATCAGTGTCTATTATTACAGTCTGTGTGTGTGTGTGTTCAGGATATTCTAGAATATCCCTATCAGTGTCTATTATTAGTCTATGTGTGTGTTCTGGATATTCTAGAATATCCCTATCAGTGTCTATTATTACAGTCTGTCTGTGTGTTCTGGATATTCTAGAATATTCCTATCAGTCTATTATTACAGTCTGTGTGTGTGTTCTGGATATAGAATATTCCTATCAGTGTCTATTATTACAGTCTGTGTGTGTGTTCTGGATATAGAATATTCCTATCAGTGTCTATTATTACAGTCTGTGTGTGTGTTCTGGATATAGAATTTTCCTATTAGTGTCTATTATTACAGTCTGTGTGTGTGTTCTGGATATAGAATTTTCCTATTAGTGTCTATTATTACAGCCTGTGTGTCTGGATATTCTAGAATATTCCAATCAGTGTCTATTATTACAGTTTGTGTGTGTTCAGGATATTCTAGAACATTCCAATTAGTGTCTATTATTACAGTCTGTGTGTGTGTTCTGGATATTCTAGAATATTTCTATCAGTGTCTATTATTACAGTCTCTGTGTGTGTTCAGGATATTCTAGAACATTCCTATCAGTGTCTATTATTACAGTCTGTGTGTGTGTTCTGGATATTCTAGAATATTTCTATCAGTGTCTATTATTACAGTCTCTGTGTGTGTTCAGGATATTCTAGAACATTCCTATCAGTGTCTATTATTACAGTCTGTGTGTGTGTGTTCTGGATATTCTAGAATATTTCTATCAGTGTCTATTATTACAGTCTCTGTGTGTGTGTTCAGGATATTCTAGAACATTCCTATCAGTGTCTATTATTACAGTCTGTGTGTGTTCAGGATATTCTAGAATATTTCTATCAGTGTCTATTATTACAGTCTCTCTCTCTGTGTTCAGCTTATTCTAGAACACCCCCAAGCTGTCTATTATTACAGGTTCCCCTCAGTGCAGGCTAATCTAGAACATTGCTGTCAGAGCCCACTATTACAGGTTGAGGTTATTCTAGAACAGCCCCATCTCTATCACGGTGTCTCTGGGTGTTACAGACTTACTGGAATCAGGAAGTGCAGCCTGCGTCGCTCTCTGATGACGCTGCAGGGAATCCCCATGCTCCCTGGCGCCACCCTATGACGCAGTCGGATACTGTTGGGGGGAGCCCAGTCCAGCAGAGCACAGAGCAATCCACCCTTAAAGCGAGCATGCATTTTTGACTGCGCAACTATAATTCAAATCTGATTCACAAATAATTCAAATCTGATTCACAAATAATTCAAATCAGACTCACAAATTATTCAAATTGATTCACAAATAATTCAAATCTGATTCACAAATTATTCAAATCTGATTCACAAATAATTCAAATCTGATTCACAAATAATTCAAATCTGATTCACAAATAATTAAAATTGATTCACAAATAATTCAAATCTGGGGCGGGATTCTCCGATTCCCCCCACCCCCGCGCCCCGCCGGGTCGGAGAATCGCCCGGGGCCGGCGTCAATCCCCCCCCTTACCGCCCCCCCCCCTCCCCCGCCCACCGGCCGTGTCCCGAATTCTCCGCCGCCCGAGATTCAGCGGGAGTGGGAATAGAGCCGGGCCGGTCGGCGGGCAGCCCGCGGCGATGCTCCGGCCCGCGATGGGCCGATGTCCCGCTGCTGACAGGCCGTTCCCGCCAGCGGGAATCAAACCGCCTTCTTACCGGGGGGGGGGGGCTGGCGGCGTGGGCGGGTTCTGGGGTCCTGAGGGGGGGGGGGGGAGCGGGGCGATCTGACCCCGGGGGGGTGCCCCCACGGTGACCCACCGATCGGCGGGCGGGCCTGTGCCATGCCGGAGGTGGAAGAGACCCCCCCCCCCCGTACCGCGCATGCCCCGGGATGATGTCAGCAGCCGCTGGCGCTCCGGCGCATGCCCGGACTTGCGCCGGCCAGTGAAGTCCTTTCTGCTCCGGCTGGCGTGGGGCCAGCCAGCGAAGCGGGGACCACTCCGGCCCGGGCCAAGCCCCTCAATGCGAGGGCTTGACCCCTAAAGCTGCGGAGTTGTTCACGCCACTCCGACACACCGGGACCCCCCCCCACCACGCCGGGTAGGGGGAGAAACCCGACCCTGATTCACAAATTATTCAAATTGATTCACAAATTATTCAAATTGATTCAGAAATTATTCAAATCTGATCCACAAATAATTTAAAACTGATCGGCACGCACTTCGATCCACATGTACTCCACACACTGATCCACATATCCTGCACACACTGATCCACATATACTCCACACACTGATCCACATATCCTGCACACACTGATCCACATATACTCCACACTCTGATCCACATATACTCCACACTCTGATCCATACTCCACACACTGATCCACATATACTCCACACTCTGATCCACATATACTCCACACACTGATCCACATATACTCCACACTCTGATCCACATATACTCCACACTCTGATCCACATATACTCCACACTCTGATCCACATATACTCCACACTCTGATCCACATATACTCCACACACTGATCCACATATACTCCACACTCTGATCCACATATACTCCACACTCTGATCCACATGTACTCCACACTCTGATCCACATATACTCCACACTCTGATCCACATATACCCCACACTGATTCACATATACTCCACACTCTGATCCACATATACTCCACACTCTGATTCACATATACTCCACACACTGATCCACATATACTCCACACTCTGATCCACATATACTCCACACTCTGATCCACATATACCCAACACTGATCCACATATACTCCACACTCTGATCCACGTATACTCCACACTGATCCACATATACTCCACACTCTGATCCACATATACTCCACACTCTGATCCACATATACTCCACACTCTGATCCACATATACTCCACACGCTGATCCACATATACTCTACACTCTGATCCACATATACTCCACACTCTGATCCACATATACTCCATACTCTGATCCACATACACTCCACACACTGATCCACATTTACTCCACACTCTGATCTACATATACTCCACACTCTGATCCACATATACTCCACAATCTGATCCACATATACTCCACACTGATCCACATATACTCCACATTGATCCACATATACTCCACACTCTGATCCACATATACTCTACACTCTGATCCACATATACTCCGCACTCTGATACACATGTACTCCACACTCTGATTCACATACACTCCACACACTGATCCACATTTACTCTATACTCTGATCCACATATACTCCACACTCTGATCCACATATACTCCACAATCTGATCCACATATGCTCCAGACTGATCCAGATATACTCCACACTCTGATCCACATATACTCCACAGACTGATCCACATATACTCCACACTGATCCACATATACTCCACATACTGATCCACATATACACACACTGATCCACATATACTCCACACTGATCCACATATACTCCACACTCTGATCAACATATACCCCACACTGGTCCACATATACTCCAAACTCTGATCCACATATACTCCACACTGATCCACATAGGCTCCACACTCTGATCCACATATACTCCACACTCTGATCCACATATACACACTGATCCACATATACTCCACACTCTGAGCCACATATACTCCACACTCTGATCCAAATATACTCCACACTCTGATCCACATGTACTCCACATTCTGATCCACATATACCCCACACTGATCCACATATACTACACACTCTGATCCACATATACTCCACACTCTGATCCACATATACTCCACACTGATCCACATATACTCCACACTCTGATCCACATATACTCCACACTCTGATCCACATACACTCCACACACTGATCCACATATACTCCACACTCTGATCCACATATACTGCACACCCTGACCCACATATACTCCACACTCTGATCCACATATACTCCACTCTGATCCACATATACACACACTGATCCAGATATACTCCACACTCTGATCCACATATACTCCACACTCTGATCCACATATACTCCACACTCTGATCCACATATACCCCACACTGATCCACATATACTCCACACACTGATCCACATATACTCCACACTCTGATCCACATATACTCCACACTGATCCACATATACTCCACACTGATCCACATATACTCCACACTCTGATCCACATATACTCCACACTCTGATCCACATATACTCCACACTGATCCACATATACTCCACACTCTGACCCACAAATACTCCACACTCTGATCCACATATACTCCACACTCTGATCCACATATACTCCACACTCTGATCCACATATACTCCACACTCTGACCCACATATACTCCACACTCTGATCCACATATACTCCACACTCTGATCCACGAGTACTCCACACCCTGATCCACATAGGCTCCACACTCTGAGCCACATATACTCCACACACTGATCCACATATACTCCACACTCTGATCCACATATACACCACACTCTGATCCACATATACCCCACACTGATCCACATATACTCCACCCACTGATCCACATATGCTCCACACTCTGATCCACATATACTCCACACTCTGATCCACATATACTCCACACTCTGATCCACATATACTCCACACTGATCCATATATACTCCACACTGATCCACATGTACACACACTGATCCACATGTACTCCACACTGATCCACATATACTCCACACCCTGATCCACACATACCCCACACTCTGATCCACATATACTCCACACTCTGATCCACATATACCCCACACTGATCCACATATACTCCACACACTGATTCACATATACCCCACACTGATCCACATATACTCCACACTCTGATCCAAATATACTCCACACTCAGATCCACATATACTCCGCACTCTGATCCACATATACTCCACACACTGATCCACATATACTCCACACTCTGATCCACATATACTCCACACTCGGATCCACATATACTCCACACTCTGATCCACATATACTCTACACTCTGATTCACATATACTCCACACTTGGATCCACATATACTCCACACTCGGATCCACATATACTCCACACTCTGATCCACATATACTCTACACTCTGATTCACAAATACTCCACACTCTGATCCACATATACTCCACACTCTGATCCACATATACTCCACACTCTGATCCATACTCCACACTCTGATCCACATATACTCCACACCCTGATCCACATAGGCTCCACACTCTGAGCCACATATACTCCACACACTGATCCACATATACTCCACACTCTGATCCACATATACACCACACTCTGATCCACATATACCCCACACTGATCCACATATACTCCACCCACTGATCCACATATGCTCCACACTCTGATCCACATATACTCCACACTCTGATCCACATATACTCCACACTCTGATCCACATATACTCCACACTGATCCATATATACTCCACACTGATCCACATGTACACACACTGATCCACATGTACTCCACACTGATCCACATATACTCCACACCCTGATCCACACATACCCCACACTCTGATCCACATATACTCCACACTCTGATCCACATATACCCCACACTGATCCACATATACTCCACACACTGATTCACATATACCCCACACTGATCCACATATACTCCACACTCTGATCCAAATATACTCCACACTCAGATCCACATATACTCCGCACTCTGATCCACATATACTCCACACACTGATCCACATATACTCCACACTCTGATCCACATATACTCCACACTCGGATCCACATATACTCCACACTCTGATCCACATATACTCTACACTCTGATTCACATATACTCCACACTTGGATCCACATATACTCCACACTCGGATCCACATATACTCCACACTCTGATCCACATATACTCTACACTCTGATTCACAAATACTCCACACTCTGATCCACATATACTCCACACTCTGATCCACATATACTCCACACTCTGATCCATACTCCACACTCTGATCCACATATACTCCACACTCTGATCCACATATACTCCACACACTGATCCACATATACTCCACACTCTGATCCACATATACTCCACACTCTGATCCACATATACTCCACACTCTGATCCACATATACTCCACACTCTGATCCACATATACTCCACACTCTGATCCACATGTACTCCACTCTCTGATCCACATATACTCCACACTCTGATCCACATATACTCCACACTGATCCACATATACTCCACACTCTGATCCACATATACTCCTCACTCTTATCCACATACACTCCACACTGATCCACATATACTCCACACTCTGATCCACGTGTACTCCACACCCTGATCCACATAGGCTCCACACTCTGATCCACATATACTCCACACTCTGATCCACATATACTCCACACTCTGATCCACATATACTCCACACTCTGATCCACATACACTCCACACACTGATCCACATTTACTCCACACTCTGATCCACATATACTCCACACTCTGATCCACATATACTCCACAATCTGATCCACATATACTCCACACTGATCCACATATACTCCACACTGATCCACATATACTCCACACTCTGATCCACAAATACTCTACACTCTGATCCACATATACTCCGCACTCTGATACACATGTACTCCACACTCTGATTCACATACACTCCACACACTGATCCACATTTACTCTATACTCTGATCCACATATACTCCACACTCTGATCCACATATACTCCACAATCTGATCCACATATGCTCCAGACTGATCCAGATATACTCCACACTCTGATCCACATATACTCCACAGACTGATCCACATATACTCCACACTGATCCACATATACTCCACATACTGATCCACATATACACACACTGATCCACATATACTCCACACTGATCCACATATACTCCACACTCTGATCCACATATACCCCACACTGGTCCACATATACTCCACACTCTGATCCACATGTACTCCACACTGATCCACATAGGCTCCACACTCTGATCAACATATACTCCACACTCTGATCCACATATACACACTGATCCACATATACTCCACCCACTGATCCACATATACCCCACACACTGATCCACATATACTCCACACTCTGATCCACATATACTCCACACTCTGAGCCACATATACTCCACACTCTGATCCAAATATACTCCACACTCTGATCCACATGTACTCCACATTCTGATCCACATATACCCCACACTGATCCACATATACTCCACACTCTGATCCACATATACTCCACACTCTTATCCACATACACTCCACACACTGATCCACATATACTCCACACTCTGATCCACATATACTCCACACTCTGATCCACATATACACACACTGATCCAGATATACTCCACACTCTGATCCACATATACTCCACACTCTGATCCACATATACTCCACACTCTGATCCACATATACCCCACACTGATCCACATATACTCCACACACTGATCCACATATACTCCACACTCTGATCCACATGTACTCCACACTCTGATCCACATGTACTCCACACTCTGATCCACGTTTACTCCACACTCTGATCCACGTATACTCCACACTCTGATCCACATATACTCCACACTCGGATCCACATATACTCCACACTCTGATTCACATATACTCCACACTCTGATCCACATATACTCCACACTCTGATCCACGTATACTCCACACTCTGACCCACATATACTCCACACTCTGATCCACATATACTCCACACTCTGATCCACATATACTCCACACTCGGATCCACATATACTCCACACTCTGATCCACATATACTCTACACTCTGATTCACATATACTCCACACTCGGATCCACATATACTCCACACTCGGATCCACATATACTCCACACTCTGATCCACATATACTCTACACTCTGATTCACAAATACTCCACACTCTGATCCACATATACTCCACACTCTGATCCACATATACTCCACACTCTGATCCACATATACTCCACACTCTGATCCACATATACTCCACACTCTGATCCACATATACTCCACACTCTGACCCACAAATACTCCACACTCTGATCCACATATACTCCACACTCTGATCCACATATACTCCTCACTCTGATCCACGTGTACTCCACACCCTGATCCACATAGGCTCCACACTCTGATCCACATATACTCCACACACTGATCCACATATACTCCACACTCTGATCCACATATACACCACACTCTGATCCACATATACCCCACACTGATCCACATATACTCCACCCACTGATCCACATATGCTCCACACTCTGATCCACATATACTCCACACTCTGATCCACATATACTCCACACTCTGATCCACATATACTCCACACTGATCCACATATACTCCACACACTGATTCACATATACCCCACACTGATCCACATATACTCCACACTCTGATCCAAATATACTCCACACTCAGATCCACATATACTCCGCACTCTGATCCACATATACTCCACACACTGATCCACATATACTCCACACTCTGATCCACATATACTCCACACTGATCCACATGTACTCCACACCCTGATCCGCATATACCCCACACTCTGATCCACATATACTCCACACACTGATCCACATATACTCCACACACTGATCCACATATACTCCACACACTGATCCACATATACCCCACACACTGATCCACATATACTCCACACACTGATCCACATATACTCCACACACTGATCCACATATACTCCACACACTGATCCACATATACCCCACACTGATCCACATATACTCCACACACTGATCCACATATACTCCACACACTGATCCACATATACCCCACACTGATCCACATATACTCCACACTCTGATCCACATATGCTCCACACTCTTATCCACATATACTCCACACTCTGATCCACATATACTCTACGCTCTGATCCACATATACTCCACACTCTGATCCACATATACTCCACACTCTGATCCACATATACCCCACACTGATCCACATATACCCCACACTGATCCACATATACTCCACACACTGATCCACATATGCTCCACACTCTGATCCACATATACTCCACACTCTGATCCAAATATACTCCACACTCTGATCCACATGTACTCCACATTCTGATCCACATATACCCCACACTCTGATCCACATATACTCCACACACTGATCCACACATACTCCACACTCTGATTCACATATACTCCACACACTGATCCACATATACTACACACACTGATCCACATATACTCCACACTCTGATCCACATATACTCCACACTCTGATCCACGTATACTCCACACTCTGACCCACATATACTCCACACTCTGATCCACATATACTCCACTCTGATCCACATATACACACACTGATCCAGATATACTCCACACTCTGATCCACATATACTCCACACTCTGATCCACATATACTCCACACTCTGATCCACATATACCACACACTGGTCCACATATACTCCACACTCTGACCCACATATACTCCACACTCTGATCCACATATACTCCACACTCTGACCCACAAATACTCCACACTCTGATCCATATATACTCCACACTCTGATCCACATATACTCCACACTCTGATCCACGTGTACTCCACACCCTGATCCACATAGGCTCCACACTCTGATCCACATATACTCCACACACTGATCCACATATACTCCACACTCTGATCCACATATACACCACACTCTGATCCACATATACCCCACACTGATCCACATATACTCCACCCACTGATCCACATATGCTCCACACTCTGATCCACATATACTCCACACTGATCCACATATACTCCACACTCTGATCCACATATACTCCACACTGATCCACATATACTCCACACTGATCCACATGTACACACACTGATCCACATGTACTCCACACTGATCCACATATACTCCACACCCTGATCCACACATACCCCACACTCTGATCCACATATACTCCACACTCTGATCCACATATACCCCACACTGATCCACATATACTCCACACACTGATTCACATATACCCCACACTGATCCACATATACTCCACACTCTGATCCACATATACTCCACACACTGATCCACATATACTCCACACTCTGATCCACATATACTCCACACTGATCCACATGTACTCCACACTCTGATCCACATATACTCCACACTCTGATCCACATATACTCCACACTGATCCACATATACTCCACACTCTGATCCACATATACTCCACACTGATCCACATATACTCCACACTCTTATCCACATATACTCCACACTGATCCACATATACTCCACACTCTGATCCACGTGTACTCCACACCCTGATCCACATAGGCTCCACACTCTGATCCACATATACTCCACACTCTGATCCACATATACTCCACACTCTGATCCACATATACTCCACACTCTGATCCACATATACCCCACACTGATCCACATATACTCCACACACTGATCCACATATGCTCCACACTCTGATCCACATATACTCCACACTCTGATCCACATATACTCCACACTGATCCACATATACTCCACACTCTGATCCACATATACTCCACACTGATCCACATATACTCCACACTCTGATCCACATGTACTCCACACTCTGATCCACATATACTCCACACTCTGATCCACATATACTCCACACTCTGATCCACATATACTCCACACTCTGATCCACATATACTCCACACCGATCCACATATACTCCACACTCTGATCCACGTGTACTCCACACCCTGATCCACATAGGCTCCACACTCTGATCCACATATACTCCACACTCTGATCCACATATACTCCACACTCTGATCCACATATACCCCACACTGATCCACATATACGCCACACACTGATCCACATATGCTCCACACTCTGATCCACATATACTCCACACTCTGATCCACATATACTCCACACTCTAATCCTCATATACTCCACACTCTGATCCACATATACTCCACACTCTGATCCACATATACTCCACACACTGATCCACATATACTCCACACTCTTATCCACATATACTCCACACTGATTCACATATACTCCACACTCTGATCCACATATACTCCACACTCTGATCCACATATACTCCACACACTGATCCACATATGCTCCACACTCTGATCCACATATACTCCACACTCTGATCCACATATACTCCACACTCTAATCCTCATATACTCCACACTCTGATCCACATATTCTCCACACTCTGATCCACATATACTCCACACACTGATCTACATATGCTCCACACTCTGATCCACATATACCCCACACTGATCCACATATACTCCACACTCTGATCCACATATACTCCACACTCTGATCCACATATACTCCACACTCTGATCCACATAGGCTCCACACTCTGATCCACATATACTCCACACTCTGATCCACATATACTCCACACTCTGATCCACATATACTCCACACTCTGATCCACATATACCCCACACTGATCCACATATACTCCACACACTGATCCACATATACCCCACACTGATCCACATATACTCCACACTCTGATCCACATACACTCCACACTCTGATCCAAACATACTCCACACTCTGATCCACATGTACTCCACATTCTGATCCACATATACCCTACACTGATCCACATATACTACACACTCTGATCCACATATACTCCACACTCTGATCCACATATACTCCACACACTGATCCACATATACCCCACACTCTGATCCACATATACTCCACTCTCTGATCCACATATACTCCACACTGATTCACATATACTCCACACTGATCCACATATACTCCACACTCTGATCCACATACACTCCACACTCTGATCCACATATACCCCACACTGATTCACATATACTCCACACTGATCCACATATACTCCACACTCTGATCCACATATACTCCACACTGATCCACATATACTCCACACACTGATCCACATATACTCCACACTCTGATCCACATATACTCCACACTCTGATCCACATATACTCCACACACTGATCCACATATACCCCACACTGATCCACATATACTCCACACTCTGATCCACATATACTCCACACTCTGATCCACATAGGCTCCACACTCTGATCCACATATACTCCACACACTGATCCACATATACTCCACACTCTGATCCACATATACTCCACACTCTGATCCACATATACTCCACACACTGATCCACATATACCCCACACTGATCCACATATACTCCACACTCTGATCCACATATACTCCACACTCTGATCCACATAGGCTCCACACTCTGATCCACATATACTCCACACTCTGATCCACATATACTCCACACTCTGATCCACATATACTCCACACTCTGATCCACATATACCCCACACTGATCCACATATACTCCACACACTGATCCACATATACCCCACACTGATCCACATATACTCCACACTCTGATCCACATACACTCCACACTCTGATCCAAACATACTCCACACTCTGATCCACATGTACTCCACATTCTGATCCACATATACCCTACACTGATCCACATATATTACACACTGATCCACATATACTCCACACTCTGATCCACATATACTCCACACACTGATCCACATATACCCCACACTCTGATCCACATATACTCCACACTCTGATCCACATATACTCCACACTGATTCACATATACTCCACACTGATCCACATATACTCCACACTCTGATCCACATACACTCCACACTCTGATCCACATATACCCCACACTGATCCACATATACTCCACACTCTGATCCACATACACTTCACACTCTGATCCAAACATACTCCACACTCTGATCCACATGTACTCCACATTCTGATCCACATATACCCTACACTGATCCACATATACTCCACACTCTGATCCACATATACTCCACACTCTGATCCACATATACTCCACACTCTGATCCACATATACTCCACACTCTGATCCACATATACTCCACACTCTGATCCACATACACTTCACACTCTGATCCAAACATACTCCACACTCTGATCCTCATATACTCCACACTGATCCACATATACCCCACACTGATCCACATATACCCCACACTGATCCACATATACCCCACACTGATCCACATATACTCCACACTGATCCACATATACTCCACACTCTGATCCACATGTACTCCACACCCTGATCCACATATACTCCACACTCTGATCCAAACATACCCCACACTCTGATCCACATATACCCCACACACTGATCCACATATACCCCACACTCTGATCCACATATACTCCACACTCTGATCCACATATACTCCACACTGATTCACATATACTCCACACTGATCCACATATACTCCACACTCTGATCCACATACACTCCACACTCTGATCCACATATACCCCACACTGATCCACATATACTCCACACTCTGATCCACATACACTTCACACTCTGATCCAAACATACTCCACACTCTGATCCACATGTACTCCACATTCTGATCCACATATAACCTACACTGATCCACATATACTCCACACTCTGATCCACATATACTCCACACACTGATCCACATATACCCCACACTGATCCACATATACTCCACACTCTGATCCACATACACTTCACACTCTGATCCAAACATACTCCACACTCTGATCCACATGTACTCCACATTCTGATCCACATATAACCTACACTGATCCACATATACTCCACACTCTGATCCACATATACTCCACACACTGATCCACATATACCCCACACTGATCCACATATACTCCACACTCTGATCCACATACACTTCACACTCTGATCCAAACATACTCCACACTCTGATCCACATGTACTCCACATTCTGATCCACATATACCCTACACTGATCCACATATATTACACACTGATCCACATATACTCCACACTCTGATCCACATATACTCCACACACTGATCCACATATACCCCACACTCTGATCCACATATACTCCACACTCTGATCCACATATACTCCACACTGATTCACATATACTCCACACTGATCCACATATACTCCACACTCTGATCCACATACACTCCACACTCTGATCCACATATACTCCACACTCTGATCCACATATACCCCACACTCTGATCCACATATACTCCACACTGATCCACATATACTCCACACTCTGATCCACATATACTCCACACTCTGATCCACATATACTCCACACTGATCCACATATACTCCACACTCTGATCCACATATACTCCGCACTCTGATCCACATATACTCCACTCTGATCCACATATACTCCACACTCTGATCCACATGTGAATGCGTCTCTAATTCACTTGTCTCTCAGTCCGGAAGAAACGATCTCGAACACGTCCGTACTTCAGAATATTCTTTATTACGATCGGGGCCGCTCTCTAGGTATTCCAAAGAAACACTTCGGAGAGTGCCAATGTCTTGTTCAAAACATCCCTTTTTTATATGTTTTTTAAGGGGTTGTCCCTAACATTCACTTGAGCTCGCCCCCATTACAAAGCATAGATTTGTTATTGCAATAGTTCCAGTACATGATTTTACAGACTTTGAGGTTATCTATTGGCACAGGAGTATGTAGCAGCCTTAGTTGAATTAACAAGTGTTAGCTATAGTTGCAAGCGGCTCCCACATTTCATATCCTGTCATCCGGCCATGCTCCTTGTTTCTCAAGGCTGTCCGGCTTATAGTCATGAGTCGGCTCACGACTTCAAATATCAACTCCCTTATCTCAGCAAATTCATTCTCCTTCATCGGCTTCAATAACACATTCCTCTACTTTGTGATTTTCCACTAATGTATCCCGATCATTCTGGCTCGTTCTAGCTATTAACCCTTGCTTCACACCCTCATTCCCCCCTTTGATCATTCCGTGATCACACAGCCCTCAGGGACTTATCCTTGAGAGTCTGAGGAATTCCTCCGGGAAATCATCCTTTGCTCCAATGTCCGCATACACCTTTCCGGCATCTACTAAATCCTGCTTGTCTAACTGGGAAAGCCGCTCCAGCATCTGTGGCATCACAGAGGCGCCTAAACGATTACAGAAGCATTTAGCACAGGTCACAATAATACACAGCAAAATGCAAATAGCGATAAAGATAATCAATCCATGAAACAGATAGGTGGGCCAGGAACTAGACCACAGCCATCCCCACCAGTCGTTCGAGGAGGACTGACGGAGTCTCTTTACCCCATCACTAATGTGTCCGTTAGGTGATCAATGTTCTCCGAGCTATCAGGGATATAAGTACAGCACTCAGAACCCACTACAGCACACGTACCTCCCTCATTGGCGAGCAGGTAGTCTAGAGCCATGCGGTTCTGTAAAGCAACCGTCCGAACAGCTACTAACTCTGCGCTGAGCTCGCTGAGTCCTTCTCACTGTATCATTATCCACCTGCTCCAATATATCCCGGAGCTCGGTGACTTTTTGGAGAGATCTAATACAGCCGGACTGCGGCCAAAGGACAGTAGCTATCACCTCCCAAGGCACGAGGGACCTAGTGGTTCAGGCATGGGGATGTTTAGATAGATTTGTATAATGGGTGATGCCAGGGTCTACAAATCCCATATAGCAAGAACCCGTCCAATTTTCCGGCAAACAGGTTTTATGTCCGCATTTAAAATAGGTGTCATTGTACGAGGTCAAGTTCCCCTTGGCGTCCGTCATCATGATAGTCGGCTCCCCCCTCCAGGAGCCGCCACTTGTATGGTTTTCTGTTGCTGACCAATTAAAGGTGAGCAAGCCCTTTTTGTGTCAGATTAGTTATGGGTGCTTGCCAAATCAAGGTCTGGTTACATTGCAGCAGGGTAGCATGGTGGTTAGCATCAATGCTTCACAGCTCCAGGGTCCCAGGTTCGATTCCCGGCTGGGTCACTGTCTGTGCGGAGTCTGCACGTCCTCCCCCTGTGTGCGTGGGTTTCCTCCGGGTGCTCCGGTTTCCTCCCACAGTCCAAAGATGTGCGGGTTAGGTGGATTGGCCATACTAAATTGCCCGTAGTGTCCTAATAAAAGTAAGGTAAGGGGGGGGTTGTTGGGTTACGGGTATAGGGTGGATACGTGGGTTTGAGTAGGGTGATCATGGCTCGGCACAACATTGAGGGCCGAAGGGCCTGTTCTGTGCTGTACTGTTCTATGTTCTATGTTCTATTGGCTAGTACCTACTGGGTAGGTCCCATTGGCATGATCCTCTTTAAAACATATACTGCCTTTTGGACAGTAAATTCCGGCCACCACCATTCTAGAAACCGGTTCATATCGAACCCAGCCAATCGGCAATCTATCATATCTTATAGAAACCTATAGGGCCTCACGGTAGCATGGTGGTTAGCATCAATGCTTCACAGCTCCAGGGTCCCAGGTTCAATTCCCGGCTGGGTCACTGTCTGTGCGCAGTCTGCACGTCCTCCCCGTGTGTGCGTGGGTTTCCTCCGGGTGCTCCGGTTTCCTCCCACAGTCCAAAGATGTGCGGGTTAGGTGGATTGGCCATGCTAAATTGCCCGTAGTGTAAGGTTAATGGGGGGATTGTTGGGTTACGGGTACATGGGATTAAGTAGGGTGATCATTGTTCGGCACAACATCGAGGGCCGAAGGGCCTGTTCTGTGCTGTACTGTTCTATGTTCTATGTTCTAAACATTTAAAATTATGAAGGGAATAGATAGGATAGATGCGGGCAGGTTGTTTCCACTGGCGGGTGAAAGCAGCACTAGGGGGCATAGCCTCAAAATAAGGGGAAGTAGGACTGAGTTTAGGAGGAACTTCTTCACCCAAAGGGTTGTGAATCTATGGAATTCCTTGCCCAGTGAAGCAGTTGAGGCTCCTTCATTACATGTTTTTAAGGTAAAGATAGATAGTTTTTTGAAGAATAAAGGGATTAAGGGTTATGGTGTTCGGGCCGGAAAGTGGAGCTGAGTCCACAAAAGATCAGCCATGATCTAATTGAATGGCGGAGCAGGCTCGAGGGGCCAGATGGCCGACTCCTGCTCCTAGTTCTTATGTTCCTAGTTCTTATATCTTGTGTATCATTATCAGGATCGGTGCGATTATGTCGCAGAGCCCATTCTGCGACCTCCTCGATCAAATAGGAAAGAGGGACCAAAGGAATACCCCCATGGGTATGGCTGGGAAGATGCGTACATACCCAACAAGAGACATTCAATTTCTTTGCAGAAGGATAAGACGTAAGCAGGAATGAATTCGCAGTCACATGGTGCGTTTCCCGCTTCCTCCTGGAAGGCGGGTGAGTGTGAATAGTCTTACATTCAGGAACTCGTGGCTTGCCTTCCCTCGTACACCGGTAGTCCCTCCGGCAAGCGTAGCGATCGCAGGTCAGGGATCCGCGGGTAGTCAGGCTTCTGCTCGTCTTGATGAATGATGGTGGTACAGGTATCTACCGGGGTCGTCATGCACAAGGTCTCATCTGTGGAGCTGTTGGCACAGCTAAAGGTTTCCTCACGACAAAGGTGCGTGGAACAAACTTGTAAGTGGAGACTCTTTAATACTTTAGTCAAGGCTATTACGTAAGTAGCCATTTCTGTAGTCATGTGGTGGAAGTGGACCTCTTGGGGAATCTCACAATCCCATGGAGTGCGGAGAGGTCTTCGATACAGGATTTCCCCAGGGCTTCATCGAGTCTTTCCTGCTGGGGTGGCTCTTATTTGAAAGAGTGCAGTAGGTAATAGTTTGAGCCAAGTGGCTCCAGTCTCAGCTTGTAGCTTAGCAAGATTGGTTTTCAGAACCTGGTTAGGTTTCCACGATCCCAGCTGCCTGGGGCCAGTAGGCGCAGGGTAACTGCTGTTTAATTCCCAGTTGAGTGCAGAATTCTTTATTGATCTGTCCCACAAAGTGAGGTCCATTATCAGAGCTTAAACGATAGGGAATTCCAAATCTTGGTACACTTTCACGCATAAGAACTTTTACTACAGTTGAAACCCTTATTATCTACAGTAGGATAGGCCACTATCTATTTACTAAACACATCAACAATCACTAATACATGCTGATAACACTGGCATCTTTCCAACTCAATGTAATCCAGTTGCAGGGTCCCAAAGGGACCCTCGGGCAATGGTGTTTCCCCCTGCTCACAGGGAACAGCCTTCCCAGGGTTATACTGCTGGCATATCAAGCAGCGATTGCTAATTCGTTGGGCTATCTCCTGCAGTCTGGGATGCCACCAGGTTTTTAACTATATATCACCTGTAGCGCGAGCTCCACAGTGAGTTGCAAAGTGTACACATTCGGCCACCCAGGCTGCCAAAGCATCGGGCATACACGTCTGCCCTGCTGGGGTGACCCACAGCTTACTTTCTTTATCATATGCACATCCCAATTCTTCCCATGACTTTTTATCGCTAGCAGGAGCGTCCTCCTGTAGCTGGGTTACGTCCGTAATGGTCAGCATAGGTTTTTCAGAGGGAGACTTGCTCTTTGAGCTTTTAGTCTGGCTCATCATTTTAGGCAACACCATGGCTTTTGACTTTGAGGCTTCTCTTGCTTGGCGATCTGTCTGCCTATTTCATAACATAACATAAGAACATAAGAACTAGGAGCAGGAGTCGGCCATCTGGCCCCTCGAGCCTGCTCCGCCATTCAATTAGATCATGGCTGATCTTTTGTGGACTCAGCTCCACTTTCCGGCCCGAACACCATAACCCTTAATCCCTTTATTCTTCAAAAAACTATCTATCTTTACCTTAAAAACATGTAATGAAGGAGCCTCAACTGCTTCACTGGGCAAGGAATTCCATAGATTCACAACCCTTTGGGTGAAGAAGTTCCTCCTAAACTCAGTCCTAAATCTACTTCCCCTTATTTTGAGGCTATGCCCCCTAGTTCTGCTGTCACCCGCCAGTGGAAACAACCTGCCCGCATCTATCCTATCTATTCCCTTCATAATTTTAAATGTTTCTATAAGATCCCCCCTCATCCTTCTAAATTCCAACGAGTACAGTCCCAGTCTACTCAACCTCTCCTCATAATCCAACCCCTTCGGCTCTGGGATTAACCTAGTGAATCTCCTCTGCACACCCTCCAGCGCCAGTACGTCCTTTCTCAAGTAAGGAGACCAAAACTGAACACAATACTCCAGGTGTGGCCGCACTAACACCTTATACAATTGCAACATAACCTCCCTAGCCTTAAACTCCATCCCTCTAGCAATGAAGGACAACATTCGATTTGCCTTCTTAATCACCTGTTGCACTTGTAAACCAACCTTCTGTGACTGATGCACTAGCACACCCAAGTCTCTCTGCACAGCGGCATGCTTTAATATTTATCGTTTAAATAATAATCCCGTTTGCTGTTATTCTGACCAAAATGGATAACTTCACATTTGTCAACTCATCTTCCTTCAATCTCAATTTCCTTCATCTACTGGAGTGTTTCCTTTCGTATGGGCAGTACACTTTATCACTGCTACCTTTTCTGGGAGCATAAGAGCTTGGAGTAACTGGGTAGCTAGCTGCTGATGGGAAATTGGGGTTCCAGCGAATGTTAAGAATCCTCTGTTCTTCCATATTACACACAAAAGCTTGTTGGAAGGGTTAATTTTCTTGCAGAGACAAAAAGGGGCGTCTAGTGGGTGGATAAATTGGAAAGATGCCATTCGCATCTCGAAACTTGTTTTAAAAATATTTTTCACTCAAATGGACTGGGAGTAAAAGTTGGAGTGCTGCCAAATTCCTGTCATCAAGTCTTTCAGCGAACACAATGTTATTGAAACTCATGGACATATTTCATTAACCCATTTGTTGTTTATAAGTAATTCTGCAATCTCATAATTAAAACAACTGCGTTGTGAGACAGGTTCGTTTCACCCTACTGATGATTGGGGCCTCACGGTAGCATGGTGGTTAGCATCAATGCTTCACAGCTCCAGGGTCCCAGGTTCGATTCCCGGCTGGGTCACTGTCTGTGTGGAGTCTGCACGTCCTCCCCCTGTGTGCGTGGGTTTCCTCCGGGTGCTCCGGTTTCCTCCCACAGTCCAAAGATGTGCGGGTTAGGTGGATTGGCCATGCTAAATTGCCCGTAGTGTAAGGTTAATGGGGGGGATTGTTGGGTTACGGGTATAGGGTGGATACGTTGGCTTGAGTAGGGTGATCATGGCTCGGCACAACATCGAGGGCCGAAGGGCCTGTTCTGTGCTGTACTGTTCTATGATTATTTGTGTCAGGGAAGTTTTAACCCTGAACTAATGAAACACCGGCTTGATCATATTTGTCATCTGTATTTCAACTATCCTAACCTCTACTGAACACCATAAAACTAATATTTTCTTATTCTTACATACGTGATTTTGCACCCTGATTAAAATTCCCTGTGTATCAAAATTACCCTGGAAATGCCAATGATAGCCTTTGAAAAGAAAAAATTGTTAACTGTACTCAAACTATAATCTTTAAAGGCAATGCGTAGACAATTTGAAGCTTTCAAATAATCACAGCTCGTAACAAAACTTTTAAAAGTCAAAGACTGAAAATGAAACACGAATACAGAGACAGTGACTAGTTCAGAACAAAGTTTAGATGCCTGAAACTCTCTCTCTCTCTGTCTATCTCTCTACGTAACTGTCTGTCTCTGGAACTCTTGTCGCTCTTTCTCTTTATCTAACTACCCTTCCCCGTCTCTGTCTCTCCCTGACTCGCTCTCTTTCGCTCTCTCAACTTTCGCTGTTTCTATCAGTCTCTTGGGGCCTCACGGTAGCATGGTGGTTAGCATCAATGCTTCACAGCTCCAGGGTCCCAGGTTCGATTCCCGGCTGGGTCACTGTCTGTGTGGAGTCTGCACGTCCTCCCCGTGTGTGCGTGGGTTTCCTCCGGGTGCTCCGGTTTCCTCCCACAGTCCAAAGATGTGCGGGTTAGGTGGATTGGCCATGCTAAATTGCCCGTAGTGTAAGGTTAATGGGGGGATTGGGTATACGGGTTACGTGGGTTTAAGTAGGGTGATCATTGTTCGGCACAACATCGAGGGCCGAAGGGCCTGTTCTGTGCTGTACTGTTCTATGTTCTATGCTCTCTCTCTGTCTCTGGCGCTCTCTCTCTCTCTCCAACCCTCTCACTCTTTCTCTAAAATGGAGCTCAATTAAAATACTGAACAAAATGTTTCATTCTCCTTCGAAAACTTTATCTGTGTTATTCCATTTAAGTCAATTTCCACTGATTAATTTTAGAGGCATTAGCTATTCTTAGAGATGTATATTTCTTTGTGCAGATGACCTGCTTGGTGAAATGGTTACATTTTTGTACAGAATCGAAGGTGGTGGAGAACTTGGCATGATGCCATCTCCGTCCGCTATGTGACCTTAGACATTATCCATCCTTTCTTTCAATTTCCAATGTTCGTTATTTAACCGGTTTTTGGAAAGAGACATTACTGGATGTTTATTTTTCTTTTATTTCAAATGAGTTGAATTACTGCTGAATTTATCTGGACGGTTTGAAACGATCTGAAGTTATTCTCGACATGTATCCGTTCTTAAGTTCCTAACCGTAATCTTGTATTGATTTTCCTCTCCATTTTTTCGTTATATATTCCTGAACAAAACTAATTGAGTGTTTTAGCCCCTTTCTGATCTGTTGGACTTCACTTAATTTGATTATTTTTCTCCTTGAGACATTCCGGGACGGCCGTTAGCCGTAATTGTTGGCAGTTTTGTGAGGTCCTTACACTATCTTTACCCACTTTATTGCGATGCTTAAAGGAGTTAGAGCTCAATTCCTTTAAACCAGCCTGTCTTCCAAATGGTGTGAAGGTTCAATTTATGTCATTTGTGCTTCTAACTTTATTTGTCTTATCTTTACTTCTGTGTATCTCACCATTTTTCTCTGTTCCACAGGAATCACACCCATCTTTGATCATTGTTTCTTTTTGTCAGAGTATTTTGCTCTTCAAACACCAAAACAAAATTTTAAACGGACTTTTTTACTCATTCGGCCTTGGTACCAGATTTATTGGATGTTACCTCACCGTCTGTCTGCCTTAGAACATAGAACATAGAACGATACAGCGCAGTACAGGCCCTTCGGCCCTCGATGTTGCACCGACATGGAAAAAAACTAAAGTCCATCTAACCTACACTATGCCCTTATCATCCATATGCTTATCCAACAAACTTTTAAATGCCCTCAATGTTGGCGAGTTCACTACTGTTGCAGGCAGGGCATTCCACGGCCTCACCACTCTTTGCGTAAAAAACCCACCTCTGACCTCTGTCCTATATCTATTACCCCTCAATTTAAGGCTATGTCCCCTCGTGCTAGCCACCTCCATCCGTGGGAGAAGGCTCTCGCTGTCCACCTATCTAACCCTCTGATCATTTTGTATGCCTCTATTAAGTCACCTCTTAACCTTCTTCTCTCTAACGAAAACAACCTCAAGTCCATCAGCCTTTCCTCATAAGATTTTCCCTCCATACCAGGCAACATCCTGGTAAATCTCCTCTGCACCCGTTCCAAAGCTTCCACGTCCTTCCTATAATGAGGCGACCAGAACTGTACGCAATACTCCAAATGCGGCCGTACTAGAGTTTTGTACAACTGCAACATGACCTCATGGCTCCGGAACTCAATCCCTCGACCAATAAAGGCCAACACACCATAGGCCTTCTTCACAACCCTATCAACCTGGGTGGCAACTTTCAGAGATCTATGTACATGGACACCGAGATCCCTCTGCTCATCCACACTACCAAGAATTTTACCATTAGCCAAATATTCCGCATTCCTGTTATTCTTTCCAAAGTGAATCACCTCACACTTCTCCACATTAAACTCCATTTGCCACCTCTCAGCCCAGCTCTGCAGCTTATCTATGTCCCTCTGTAACCTGCAACATCCTTCCGCACTGTCTACAACAGCCTTGCCAAGTGATTCTAATTTCTGGCGGTCAAAGGTTTGACTACTCGCCTTGTCCACCGGCTCGAGCGGCGTCCGGCTCAGCAAATCCTTCCAGACTTACACTAAATGTTAGGGGTGAAAATATTCACACGAAGGCCTGAGTATCAGTAACAAAGCAGTTTATTATGTCAGAATTCTGGGAGATAAGATTTGGGAACTCGGCAGTCCCTGACAGTACCTTATCCCACTTAAGCTTAAACTCACAGGGATTAATATACAGATTCAAGGCGGACAGCCGAATGACTTGGATCTTTTCCCATATGCACATTCCTTTTTTTTTAAAGACCTTGGCTGTTTTACCTATTCCTTTCTCTGTCAATTTTATACCCAATTTTAATGCATTAGTTTCCCCCCAGTGGCCATTTTTCTTGTCCTGAATTTTTCTGCAATTTTCCTGGCAATTGTCTCAGTTGCTTGGAATATTCCGGATATTGTTCTCACAAGGTTTGAAGAGCGCTTCCACTATCAGAGGTTGTATCTAACGTATTACCCATCTCTAACACTATTGGCAGTTAATGATCCTTGCAATTATTGTTTATTTGGCGAAATGGTCCTGGACCACTTTATTCAATCATGAATTTAAACGGAGTTATCCTGCTCTGTTGCCCAATCCAGCTAGGCTCATCCGTGCCTGCAAGCCTATCTAACTACAAGGTTATAACATCCTTGTCATATTATTACCTTAGGGTTGATCACGAACCCTTCTAAAGCCTTTTATCGCGGGGGCACTTTTAGACAAAGGCAGGGATCATAATAATGCCGAAACCTCTTCTGTAGCTATAACTGTAGGGGCTACACACCCTCCCTTAAAGCACTTGTCCCTGACTGTGGCTGTGACTATAACTGTAGGGGCTACACTCCCTCCCCTAAAGCACTAGTCACTGACTGTGCCTGTGTACACACTCTGATCCACATATACTCCACACACTGATCCACATATACTCTACACTCTGATCCACATATACTCCGCACACTGATCCACATATACTCCGCACACTGATCCACATATACTCCACACACTGATCCACATATACTCCGCACACTGATCCACATATACTCAACACTCTGATCCACATATACTCCACACTCTGATCCACATATACTCCACACTCTGATCCACATATACTCTACACTCTGATCCACATATACTCCGCACACTGATCCACATATACTCCACACACTGATCCACATATACTCCACACTCTGATCCACATATACTCCACACTCTGATCCACATATACTCTACACTGATCCACATATACTCCACACACTGATCCACATATACTCCACACTCTGATCCACATATACCCCACACTCTGATCCACGTATACTCCACACACGGATCCACATATACACACACTGATCCACATATACTCCACACTCTGATCCACATATACTGCACACTCTGATCCACATATACTCCACACTGATCCACATATACTCCACACACTGATCCACATATACTCCACACACTGATCCACATATACTCCACACACTGATCCACATATACTCTACACTCTGATCCACATATACTCCGCACACTGATCCACATATACTCCACTCACTGATCCACATATACTCAACACTCTGATCCACATATACTCCACACTCTGATCCACATATACTGCACACTGATCCACATATACTCCACACACTGATCCACATATACTCCACACACTGATCCACATATACTCCACACTCTGATCCACATATACCCCACACTCTGATCCACATATACTCCACACACTGATCCACATATACTCCACACTCTGATCCACATATACCCCACACTGATCCACATATACTCCACACACTGATCCACATATACTCCACACACTGACCCACATATACTCTACACTCTGATCCACATATACTCCGCACACTGATCCACATATACTCCACACTCTGATCCACATATACTCTACACTCTGATCCACATATACTCCACACTCTGATCCACATACACTCCACACTGATCCACATATACTCCACACTCTGATCCACATATACCCCACACTCTGATCCACATATACTCCACACACTGATCCACATATACTCCACACTCTGATCCACATATACCCCACACTCTGATCCACATATACTCCACACACTGATCCACATATACTCCACACACTGACCCACATATACTCTACACTCTGATCCACATATACTCCGCACACTGATCCACATATACTCCACACTCTGATCCACATATACTCCACACTCTGATCCACGTATACCCCACACTCTGATCCACGTATACTCCACACTCTGATCCACATATACTCTACACTCTGATCCACATATACTCAAAACTCTGATCCACATATACTCCACACTCTGATCCACATATACTCTACACTCTGATCCACACATATTCGACACTCTGATCCACATATACTCTACACTCTGATCCACATATACTCCGCACACTGATCCACATATACTCCACTCACTGATCCAAATATACTCAACACTCTGATCCACATGTACTCCACACTCTGATCCACATGTACTCCACACTCTGATCCACATATACTCTACACTCTGATCCACATATACTCCGCACACTGATCCACATATACTCCACTCACTGATCCACATATACTCAACACTCTGATCCACATATACTCCACTCACTGATCCACATATACTCTACACTCTGATCCACGTATACTCCACACGCTGATCCACATGTACTCCACACTCTGATCCACGTATACTCCACACTCTGATCCACATGTACTCCACACTCTGATCCACATATACTCCACACTCTGATCCACATGTACTCCACACTGATCCACGTATACTCCACACTCTGATCCACATGTACTCCACACTCTGATCCACATATACTCCACACACTGATCCACATGTACTCCACACTCTGATCCACGTATACTCCACACTCTGATCCACATGTACTCCACACTCTGATCCACATATACTCCACACTCTGATCCACATATACTCCACACTCTGATCCAGATATACTCCACCCTCTGATCCACATGTACTCCACCATCTGATCCACATATACACACTCTGCTCCACATGTACTCCATACTCTGATCCACATGTACTCCACACTCTGATCCACATATACCCTACACTCTGATTCACATATACTTCACACTCTGATCCACATATACTCCACACTCTGATCCACATATACTCTACACTCAGATTCACATATACTTCACACTCTGATCCACATATACTCCAAACTCTGATCCACATATACTCTACACTCTGATCCACATATACTCCACACTGATCCACATATACTCCACATTGATCCACATATACACACTGATCCACATATACTCCACACTCTGATCCACATATACCCCACACTCTGATCCACATATACTCCAAACTCCGATCCACATATACTCCACACTCTGATCCACATATACTCCACACTCTGATCCACATATACTCCACACTCCGATCCACATATACCCCACACTCTGATCCACGTATACTCCACAATCTGATCCACATGTACTCCACACTCTGATTAACATATACTCCACACACTGATCCACATATACTCCACACTCTGATCCACATATACTCCACACTCTGATCCACATATACCCCACACTCTGATCCACGTATACTCCACACTCTGATCCACATGTACTCCACACTCTGATCCACATATACTCCACACTCTGATCCACATATACTCCACACTCTGATCCAGATATACTCCACACTCTGATCCACCTGTACTCCACACTCTGATCCACATATACACACTCTGCTCCACATGTACTCCATACTCTAATCCACATGTACTCCACACTCTGATCCACATATACTCTACACTCTGATTCACATATACTTCACACTCTGATCCACATATACTCCACACTCTGATCCACATATACTCTACACTCTGATTCACATATGCTTCACACTCTGATCCAGATATACTCCACCCTCTGATCCACATGTACTCCACACTCTGATCCACATATACACACTCTGCTTCACATGTACTCCATACTCTGATCCACATGTACTCCACACTCTGATCCACATATACTCTACACTCTGATTCACATATACTTCACACTCTGATCCACATATACTCCACCCTCTGATCCACATGTACTCCACACTCTGATCCACATATACACACTCTGCTCCACATGTACTCCATACTCTGATCCACATATACTCTACACTCAGATTCACATATACTCCACACTCCGATCAACATATACCCCACACTCTGATCCACGTATACTCCACACTCTGATCCACATGTACTCCACACCCTGATTAACATATACTCCACACACTGATCCACATATTATCCACACTCTGATCCACATATACTCCACACTCTGATCCACATATACCCCACACTCTGATCCACGTATACTCCACACTCTGATCCACATGTACTCCACACTCTGATCCACATATACTCCACACTCTGATCCACATATACTCCACACTCTGATCCAGATATACTCCACACTCTGATCCACCTGTACTCCACACTCTGATCCACATATACACACTCTGCTCCACATGTACTCCATACTCTGATCCACATGTACTCCACACTCTGATCCACATATACTCTACACTCTGATTCACATATACTTCACACTCTGATCCACATATACTCCACACTCTGATCCACATATACTCTACACTCTGATTCACATATACTTCACACTCTGATCCACATATACTCCACACTCTGATCCACATATACTCCACACTCTGGTCCACATATACTCCACACTGATCCACATGTACTCCACACTCTGATCCACATATACTCCACACTCTGATCCACATACACTCCACACTCTGATCCAGATATACTCCACACTCCGATCCACACATATTCGACACTCTGATCCACATATACTCCACACTCTGATCCACATATACTCCACACTCTGATCCACATATACTCCACACTCTGATCCACATGTACTCCACACTCTGATCCACATATACACACTCTGCTCCACATGTACTCCATACTCTGATCCACATGTACTCCACACTCTGATCCACATATACTCTACACTCTGATTCACATATACTTCACACTCTGATCCACATATACTCCACACTCTGATCCACATATACTCTACACTCTGATTCACATATACTTCACACTCTGATCCACATATACTCCACACTCTGATCCACATATACTCCACACTCTGATCCACATATACTCCACACTCCGATCCACACATATTCGAAACTCTGATCCACATATACTCCACACTCTGATCCACATATACTCCACACTCTGATCCACATATACTCCACACTGATCCACATATACTCCATACTCTGATCCACATACACTCCACACTCTGATCCACATATACTCCATACTCTGATCCACATATACACACTCTGATCCACATGTACTCCATACTCTGATCCACATGTACTCCACACTCTGATCCACATGTACTCCACACTCTGATCCACATATACTCTACACTCTGATTCACACACACTCCACATACTGATCCACATATACTCCACACTCTGATCCACATAGACTCCACACTCTGATCCACGTATAATCCACACTCTGATCCACATATACTCCACACTCTGATCCACGTATACTCCACACTGATCCACATATACTCCACATTCTGATCCACATATACTCCACACTCCGATCCACACATATTTAACACTCTGATCCACATATACTCCACACTCTGATCCACATATACTCCACTCTGATCCACATATACTCCACACTCTGATCCACATATACTCCACACTCGGATCCACATATACTCCACACTCTGATCCACATGTACTCCACACTCTGATCCACATATACTCCACACTCCGATCCACATATATTCGACACTCTGATCCACATATACTCCACACTCTGATCCACATATACTCCACACTCTGATCCACATATACTCCACACTGATCCACATGTACTCCACACTGATCCACATGTACTCCACACTGATCCACATATACTCCACACTGATCCACATATACTCCACACTGATCCACATATACTCCACACTCTGATCCACATATACTCCACACTCTGATCCACATATACTCCACATACTGATCCACATATACTCCACACTCTGATCCACATAGACTCCACACTCTGATCCACGTATACTCCACACTCTGATCCACATATACTCCACACTCTGATCCACGTATACTCCACACTGATCCACATATACTCCACACTCTGATCCACATAGTCCACACTCTGATCCACATATACTCCACACTCTGATCCACATATTCTCCACACTCTGATCCACATAAACTCCACACTGATCCACACTCCACACTCTGATCCACATATACTCCACACTCTGATCCACATATACTCTACACTCTGATTCACATACACTCCACACACTGATCCACATATACTCCACACCCTGACCCACATATACTCCACACTCTAATCCACATATACTCCACACTCTGATCCACATATACTCCACACACTGATCCACATATACTCCACACCCTGACCCACATATACTCCACACTCTGATCCACATATACTCCACACTCTGATCCACATATACTCCACACTCTGATCCACATATACTCTACACTCTGATTCACATATACTTCACACTCTGATCCACATATACTCCACACTCTGATCCACATATACTCTACACTCTGATCCACATATACCCCACACTCTGATCCACATATACCCCACACTGATCCACATATACTCCACACTCTGATCCACATATACTACACTCTGATTCACATATACTTCACACTCTGATCCACATATACTCCACACTGATCCACATATACTCCACACACTGATCCACATATACTCCACACACTGATCCACATATATTCGACACTCTGATCCACATATGCTCCACTGATCCACATATACTCCACACTGATCCACATATACTCCACACCCTGACCCACATATACTCCACACTCTGATCCACATATACTCTACACTCTGATTCACATATACTTCACACTCTGATCCACATATACCCCACACTCTGATCCACATATACTCCACACACTGATCCACATATACTCCACACACTGACCCACATATACTCTACACTCTGATCCACATATACTCCGCACACTGATCCACATATACTCCACACTCTGATCCACATATACTCCACACTCTGATCCACGTATACCCCACACTCTGATCCACGTATACTCCACACTCTGATCCACATATACTCTACACTCTGATCCACATATACTCAAAACTCTGATCCACATATAGTCCACACTCTGATCCACATATACTCTACACTCTGATCCACACATATTCGACACTCTGATCCACATATACTCTACACTCTGATCCACATATACTCCGCACACTGATCCACATATACTCCACTCACTGATCCAAATATACTCAACACTCTGATCCACATGTACTCCACACTCTGATCCACATGTACTCCACACTATGATCCACATATACTCTACACTCTGATCCACATATACTCCGCACACTGATCCACATATACTCCACTCACTGATCCACATATACTCAACACTCTGATCCACATATACTCCACTCACTGATCCACATATACTCTACACTCTGATCCACGTATACTCCACACGCTGATCCACATGTACTCCACACTCTGATCCACGTATACTCCACACTCTGATCCACATGTACTCCACACTCTGATCCACATATACTCCACACTCTGATCCACATGTACTCCACACTGATCCACGTATACTCCACACTCTGATCCACATGTACTCCACACTCTGATCCACATATACTCCACACACTGATCCACATGTACTCCACACTCTGATCCACGTATACTCCACACTCTGATCCACATGTACTCCACACTCTGATCCACATATACTCCACACTATGATCCACATATACTCCACACTCTGATCCAGATATACTCCACCCTCTGATCCACATGTACTCCACCATCTGATCCACATATACACACTCTGCTCCACATGTACTCCATACTCTGATCCACATGTACTCCACACTCTGATCCACATATACCCTACACTCTGATTCACATATACTTCACACTCTGATCCACATATACTCCACACTCTGATCCACATATACTCTACACTCAGATTCACATATACTTCACACTCTGATCCACATATATTCCAAACTCTGATCCACATATACTCTACACTCTGATCCACATATACTCCACACTGATCCACATATACTCCACATTGATCCACATATACACACTGATCCACATATACTCCACACTCTGATCCACATATACCCCACACTCTGATCCACATATACTCCAAACTCCGATCCACATATACTCCACACTCTGATCCACATATACTCCACACTCTGATCCACATATACTCCACACTCCGATCCACATATACCCCAAACTCTGATCCACATATACTCCACACTGATCCACATGTACTCCACACTGATCCACATGTACTCCACACTGATCCACATATACTCCACACTGATCCACATATACTCCACACTGATCCACATATACTCCACACTCTGATCCACATATACTCCACACTCTGATCCACATATACTCCACATACTGATCCACAAATACTCCACACTCTGATCCACATAGACTCCACACTCTGATCCACGTATACTCCACACTCTGATCCACATATACTCCACACTCTGATCCACGTATACTCCACACTGATCCACATATACTCCACACTCTGATCCACATAGTCCACACTCTGATCCACATATACTCCACACTCTGATCCACATATTCTCCACACTCTGATCCACATAAACTCCACACTGATCCACACTCCACACTCTGATCCACATATACTCCACACTCTGATCCACATATACTCTACACTCTGATTCACATACACTCCACACACTGATCCACATATACTCCACACCCTGACCCACATATACTCCACACTCTAATCCACATATACTCCACACTCTGATCCACATATACTCCACACACTGATCCACATATACTCCACACCCTGACCCACATATACTCCACACTCTGATCCACATATACTCCACACTCTGATCCACATAGACTCCACACTCTGATCCACATATACTCTACACTCTGATTCACATATACTTCACACTCTGATCCACATATACTCCACACTCTGATCCACATATACTCTACACTCTGATCCACATATACCCCACACTCTGATCCACATATACCCCACACTGATCCACATATACTCCACACTCTGATCCACATATACTACACTCTGATTCACATATACTTCACACTCTGATCCACATATACTCCACACTGATCCACATATACCCCACACACTGATCCACATATACTCCACACACTGATCCACATATATTCGACACTCTGATCCACATATGCTCCACTGATCCACATATACTCCACACTGATCCACATATACTCCACACCCTGACCCACATATACTCCACACTCTGATCCACATATACTCTACACTCTGATTCACATATACTTCACACTCTGATCCACATATACCCCACACTCTGATCCACATATACTCCACACACTGATCCACATATACTCCACACACTGACCCACATATACTCTACACTCTGATCCACATATACTCCGCACACTGATCCACATATACTCCACACTCTGATCCACATATACTCCACACTCTGATCCACGTATACTCCACACTCTGATCCACATATACTCTACACTCTGATCCACATATACTCAAAACTCTGATCCACATATACTCCACACTCTGATCCACATATACTCTACACTCTGATCCACACATATTCGACACTCTGATCCACATATACTCTACACTCTGATCCACATATACTCTGCACACTGATCCACATATACTCCACTCACTGATCCAAATATACTCAACACTCTGATCCACATGTACTCCACACTCTGATCCACATGTACTCCACACTCTGATCCACATATACTCTACACTCTGATCCACATATACTCCGCACACTGATCCACATATACTCCACTCACTGATCCACATATACTCAACACTCTGATCCACATATACTCCACTCACTGATCCACATATACTCTACACTCTGATCCACGTATACTCCACACGCTGATCCACATGTACTCCACACTCTGATCCACGTATACTCCACACTCTGATCCACATGTACTCCACACTCTGATCCACATATACTCCACACTCTGATCCACATGTACTCCACACTGATCCACGTATACTCCACACTCTGATCCACATGTACTCCACACTCTGATCCACATATACTCCACACACTGATCCACATGTACTCCACACTCTGATCCACGTATACTCCACACTCTGATCCACATGTACTCCACACTCTGATCCACATATACTCCACACTCTGATCCACATATACTCCACACTCTGATCCAGATATACTCCACCCTCTGATCCACATGTACTCCACCATCTGATCCACATATACACACTCTGCTCCACATGTACTCCATACTCTGATCCACATGTACTCCACACTCTGATCCACATATACCCTACACTCTGATTCACATATACTTCACACTCTGATCCACATATACTTCACACTCTGATCCACATATACTCCAAACTCTGATCCACATATACTCTACACTCTGATCCACATATACTCCACACTGATCCACATATACTCCACATTGATCCACATATACACACTGATCCACATATACTCCACACTCTGATCCACATATACCCCACACTCTGATCCACATATACTCCAAACTCCGATCCACATATACTCCACACTCTGATCCACATATACTCCACACTCTGATCCACATATACTCCACACTCCGATCCACATATACCCCACACTCTGATCCACGTATACTCCACACTCTGATCCACATGTACTCCACACTCTGATTAACATATACTCCACACACTGATCCACATATACTCCACACTCTGATCCACATATACTCCACACTCTGATCCACATATACCCCACACTCTGATCCACGTATACTCCACACTCTGATCCACATGTACTCCACACTCTGATCCACATATACTCCACACTCTGATCCACATATACTCCACACTCCACATATACTCCACACTCTGATCCAGATATACTCCACACTCTGATCCACCTGTACTCCACACTCTGATCCACATATACACACTCTGCTCCACATGTACTCCATACTCTAATCCACATGTACTCCACACTCTGATCCACATATACTCTACACTCTGATCCACATATACTCTACACTCTGATTCACATATGCTTCACACTCTGATCCAGATATACTCCACCCTCTGATCCACATGTACTCCACACTCTGATCCACATATACACACTCTGCTCCACATGTACTCCATACTCTGATCCACATGTACTCCACACTCTGATCCACATATACTCTACACTCTGATTCACATATACTTCACACTCTGATCCACATATACTCCACCCTCTGATCCACATGTACTCCACACTCTGATCCACATATACACACTCTGCTCCACATGTACTCCATACTCTGATCCACATATACTCTACACTCAGATTCACATATACTCCACACTCCGATCCACATATACCCCACACTCTGATCCACGTATACTCCACACTCTGATCCACATGTACTCCACACCCTGATTAACATATACTCCACACACTGATCCACATATACTCCACACTCTGATCCACATATACTCCACACTCTGATCCACATATACCCCACACTCTGATCCACGTATACTCCACACTCTGATCCACATGTACTCCACACTCTGATCCACATATACTCCACACTCTGATCCACATATACTCCACACTCTGATCCAGATATACTCCACACTCTGATCCACCTGTACTCCACACTCTGATCCACATATACACACTCTGCTCCACATGTACTCCATACTCTGATCCACATGTACTCCACACTCTGATCCACATATACTCTACACTCTGATTCACATATACATCACACTCTGATCCACATATACTCCACACTCTGATCCACATATACTCTACACTCTGATTCACATATACTTCACACTCTGATCCACATATACTCCACACTCTGATCCACATATACTCCACACTCTGGTCCACATATACTCCACACTGATCCACATGTACTCCACACTCTGATCCACATATACTCCACACTCTGATCCACATACACTCCACACTCTGATCCAGATATACTCCACACTCCGATCCACACATATTCGACACTCTGATCCACATATACTCCACACTCTGATCCACATATACTCCACACTCTGATCCAGATATACTCCACACTCTGATCCACATGTACTCCACACTCTGATCCACATATACACACTCTGCTCCACATGTACTCCATACTCTGATCCACATGTACTCCACACTCTGATCCACATATACTCTACACTCTGATTCACATATACTTCACACTCTGATCCACATATACTCCACACTCTGATCCACATATACTCTACACTCTGATTCACATATACTTCACACTCTGATCCACATATACTCCACACTCTGATCCACATATACTCCACACTCTGATCCACATATACTCCACACTCCGATCCACACATATTCGAAACTCTGATCCACATATACTCCACACTCTGATCCACATATACTCCACACTCTGATCCACATATACTCCACACTGATCCACATATACTCCATACTCTGATCCACATACACTCCACACTCTGATCCACATATACTCCATACTCTGATCCACATATACACACTCTGATCCACATGTACTCCATACTCTGATCCACATGTACTCCACACTCTGATCCACATGTACTCCACACTCTGATCCACATATACTCTACACTCTGATTCACACACACTCCACATACTGATCCACATATACTCCACACTCTGATCCACATAGACTCCACACTCTGATCCACGTATACTCCACACTCTGATCCACATATACTCCACACTCTGATCCACGTATACTCCACACTGATCCACATATACTCCACATTCTGATCCACATATACTCCACACTCCGATCCACACATATTTAACACTCTGATCCACATATACTCCACACTCTGATCCACATATACTCCACTCTGATCCACATATACTCCACACTCTGATCCACATATACTCCACACTCGGATCCACATATACTCCACACTCTGATCCACATGTACTCCACACTCTGATCCACATATACTCCACACTCCGATCCACATATATTCGACACTCTGATCCACATATACTCCACACTGATCCACATATACTCCACACTCTGATCCACATATACTCCACACTGATCCACATGTACTCCACACTGATCCACATGTACTCCACACTGATCCACATATACTCCACACTGATCCACATATACTCCACACTGATCCACATATACTCCACACTCTGATCCACATATACTCCACACTCTGATCCACATATACTCCACATACTGATCCACATATACTCCACACTCTGATCCACATAGACTCCACACTCTGATCCACGTATACTCCACACTCTGATCCACATATACTCCACACTCTGATCCACGTATACTCCACACTGATCCACATATACTCCACACTCTGATCCACATAGTCCACACTCTGATCCACATATACTCCACACTCTGATCCACATATTCTCCACACTCTGATCCACATAAACTCCACACTGATCCACACTCCACACTCTGATCCACATATACTCCACACTCTGATCCACATATACTCTACACTCTGATTCACATACACTCCACACACTGATCCACATATACTCCACACCCTGACCCACATATACTCCACACTCTAATCCACATATACTCCACACTCTGATCCACATATACTCCACACACTGATCCACATATACTCCACACCCTGACCCACATATACTCCACACTCTGATCCACATATACTCCACACTCTGATCCACATATACTCCACACTCTGATCCACATATACTCTACACTCTGATTCACATATACTTCACACTCTGATCCACATATACTCCACACTCTGATCCACATATACTCTACACTCTGATCCACATATACCCCACACTCTGATCCACATATACCCCACACTGATCCACATATACTCCACACTCTGATCCACATATACTACACTCTGATTCACATATACTTCACACTCTGATCCACATATACTCCACACTGATCCACATATACTCCACACACTGATCCACATATACTCCACACACTGATCCACATATATTCGACACTCTGATCCACATATGCTCCACTGATCCACATATACTCCACACTGATCCACATATACTCCACACCCTGACCCACATATACTCCACACTCTGATCCACATATACTCTACACTCTGATTCACATATACTTCACACTCTGATCCACATATACTCCACACTGATCCACATATACTTCACACTCTGATCCACATATACTCCACACTCCGATCCACACATATTCAACACTCTGATCCACATATTCTCCACACTCTGATCCACATAAACTCCACACTCTGATCCACACCACACTCTGATCCACATATGCTCCACACTCTGATCCACATATACTCCACACACTGATCCACATATACTCCACACCCTGACCCACATATACTCCACACTCTGATCCACATATACTCCACACTCAGATCCACATATACTTCACACTCTGATCCACATATACTCCACACTCTGATCCACATATACTACACTCTGATTCACATATACTTCACACTCTGATCCACATATACTCCACACTGATCCACATATACTCCACACTCTGATCCACATATGCTCCACACTCCGATCCACACATATTCAACACTCTGATCCACATGTACTCGACACTCTGATCCACATATACTCCACTCTGATCCACATATACTCCACACTCTGATCCACATATACTCCACACTCTGATCCACATATACTCCACACTGATCCACATATACTCCACACTGATCCACATATACTCCACACTCTGATCCACATATACTCCACACTCTGATCCACATATACTCCACACTCCGATCCACATATATTCGACACCCTGATCCACATATACTCCACACTCTGATCCACATATACTCCACACTGATCCAGATATACTCCACACTGATCCACATATACTCCACACTGATCCACATATACTCCACACTGATCCACATATACTCCACACTCTGATCCACATATACTCCACATACTGATCCACATATACTCCACACTCTGATCCACATAGACTCCACACTCTGATCCACGTATACTCCACACTCTGATCCACATATACCCCACACTCTGATCCACGTATACTCCACACTGATCCACATATACTCCACACTCTGATCCACGTATACTCCACACTGATCCACATATACTCCACACTCTGATCCACATATACTCCACACTCTGATCCACATATTCTCCACACTCTGATCCACATAAACTCCACACTCTGATCCACACTCCACACTCTGATCCACATATACTCCACACTCTGATCCACATATACTCCACACTCTGATCCACATATACTCCACACTCCGATCCACATATATTCGACACTCTGATCCACATATACTCCACACTCTGATCCACATATTCTCCACACTGATCCAGATATACTCCACACTGATCCACATATACTCCACACTAATCCACATATACTCCACACTGATCCACATATACTCCACACTCTGATCCACATAAACTCCACACTCTGATCCACATTCCACACTCTGATCCACATATGCTCCACACTCTGATCCACATATACTCCACACACTGATCCACATATACTCCACACCCTGACCCACATATACTCCACACTCTGATCCACATATACTCCACACTCAGATCCACATATACTTCACACTCTGATCCACATATACTCCACACTGATCCACATATACTCCACACTCTGATCCACATATGCTCCACACTCCGATCCACACATATTCAACACTCTGATCCACATGTACTCCACACTCTGATCCACATATACTCCACTCTGATCCACATATACTCCACACTCTGATCCACATATACTCCACACTCTGATCCACATATACTCCACACTGATCCACATATACTCCACACTGATCCACATATACTCCACACTCTGATCCACATATACTCCACACTCTGATCCACATATACGCCACACTCCGATCCACATATATTCGACACTCTGATCCACATATACTCCACACTCTGATCCACATATACTCCACACTGATCCAGATATACTCCACACTGATCCACATATACTCCACACTGATCCACATATACTCCACACTGATCCACATATACTCCACACTCTGATCCACATATACTCCACATACTGATCCACATATACTCCACACTCTGATCCACATAGACTCCACACTCTGATCCACATATACTCCACACTCTGATCCACATATACCCCACACTCTGATCCACGTATACTCCACACTGATCCACATATACTCCACACTCTGATCCACGTATACTCCACACTGATCCACATATACTCCACACTCTGATCCACATATACTCCACACTCTGATCCACATATTCTCCACACTCTGATCCACATAAACTCCACACTCTGATCCACACTCCACACTCTGATCCACATATACTCCACACTCTGATCCACATATACTCCACACTCTGATCCACATATATTCGACACTCTGATCCACATATACTCCACACTCTGATCCACATATACTCCACACTGATCCAGATATACTCCACACTGATCCACATATACTCCACACTGATCCACATATACTCCACACTGATCCACATATACTCCACACTCTGATCCACATATACTCCACATACTGATCCACATATACTCCACACTCTGATCCACATAGACTCCACACTCTGATCCACGTATACTCCACACTCTGATCCACATATACCCCACACTCTGATCCACGTATACTCCACACTGATCCACATATACTCCACACTCTGATCCACGTATACTCCACACTGATCCACATATACTCCACACTCTGATCCACATATACTCCACACTCTGATCCACATATTCTCCACACTCTGATCCACATATACTCCACACTCTGATCCACATATACTCCACACTCTGATCCACATATACTCCACACTCTGATCCACATATACTCCACACTCTGATCCACATATACTCCACATTCTCTCATTAATTTCCAGACACCAGTTTTATACAGAATGAATATAAATCAGATTTATTTTTGCACACATTGGAGGAACAAACGACAAACTCTTTTCGTGGAACTGGCTAAACAAACATTCGTGTTTATTTTGGTATAGGTTTATATGGAGTCTTACACCCGAACTCCCATATCATAAAATTGATGAGCCACTCTCTTTACCAAAATGATCGAAAGCAACGAGTGACTCCTTCCCTCACCCCACCTCCACCCAGGAGGAACGATCTGGAGGAAGGAACTGAAGGCACCGTAGCTAAGTTTGCAGATGATACAAAGATCTGTAGAGGGACAGGTAGTATTGAGGAAGCAAAGGGGCTGCAGAAGGATTTGGACAAGCTAGGAGAGTGGGCAATGAAGTGGCAGATGGAATACAATGTGGAAAAGTGTGAGGTTATGCACTTTGGAAGGAGGAACTTAGGCACAGACTATTTTCCAAATGGGGAAATGCTTCGGAAATCAGAAGCACAAAGGGTCTTGGGAGTCCTTGTTCACGATTCTCTGACGGTTAACGTGCAGGTTCAGTTGGCAGTTAGGAAGGCAAATGCAATGTTAGCATTCATGTCGAGAGGGCTAGAATACAGGACCAGGGATGTACTTCTGAGGCTGTGTAAGGCTCTGGTCAGACCCCATTTGGAGTATTGTGAGCAGTTTTGGGCCCCGTATCTAAGGAAGGACGTGCTGGGGCCTTGGAAAGGGTCCAGAGGGAGGTTCACAAGAACGATCCCTGGAATGAAGAGCTTGTCGTATGAGGAACAGTTGAGGACTCTGGGTCTGTACTCGTTGGGAGTTTAGAAGGATGAGGGGGGGATCTTATTGAAACTTCCAGGATACTGCGAGGCCTGGATAGAGTGGACGTGGAGAGGATGTTTCCCACTTTTGGGAAAAACTAGAAGCAGAGGATTCACCATCTCAGACTGAAGGGACGATCCTTTAAAACAGAGATGAGGAGGAATTTCTTCAGCCAGAGGGTGGGTGAATCTGTGGAACTCTTTGCCGCAGAAGGCTGTGGAGGCCAAATCACTGAGTGTCTTTAAGACAGAGATAGATAGGTTCTTGATTAATAAGGGGATCAGGGGTGATGGGGAGAAGGCAGGAGAATGGGGAAGAGAAAATATCATCCATGGTTGAATTTCGGAGCAGACTCGATGGGCCGAGTGGCCTAATTCTGCTCCTGTGTCTTATGGGCTGTTCAAACGCTCCCCGTGACTCCTGGTCTCCCTGCGGCCTAGTCAGAGTTTGAGCCTGAGCGGCCTAGTCAGAGTTTGAGCCTGAGCGGCCTAGTCAGAGTTTGAGCCTGAGCGGCCTAGTCAGTGTTTGAACCTGAGCGGCCTAGTCAGAGTTTGAGCCTGAGCGGCCTAGTCAGAGTTTGAGCCTGAGCGGCCTAGTCAGTGTTTGAACCTGAGCGGCCTAGTCAGAGTTTGAGCCTGAGCGGCCTAGTCAGAGTTTGAGCCTGAGCGGCCTAGTCAGAGTTTGAGCCTGAGCGGCCTAGTCAGAGTTTGAGCCTGAGCGGCCTAGTCAGAGTTTGAGCCTGAGCGGCCTAGTGAGCGTTTGAGCGGCCTAGTGAGAGTTTGAGCCTGAGCTGGTAGTCGGTGACCTGGCAGATCGAGTGGAGGAGGGGGCCGCCTTCGGGGGGCGGGAAGGCCCTCTGCAGCTGGAAACCCGCCTTACTGTAGAGGGCGAGGGCGGCGTGGTGGATGTCCGAGGTGTAGACGGTGCAGTCCAGGTAGCCGCTCCGCCGGGCGAACTCTAGGCCCGTCTCCAGCAGGGCCCGTCCCAGGCCCCTCCGGCGGCAGGCCAGCGATACTGTCAGGCGGCACAGTTCGCAGGCGGAGGGCTCCCCAGGGGCCGGCTTGGCGCCCAGCGTCCCCACCAGCCGGGGCGACCCGCTCCCTCCCCCCTCCTCCACCACCCAGAAGCAGGCCCCGGGCCTGCCCAGGAAGCTGCCCTCCACATCGCCCAAGTCGCCACCGAGAATCCCCCGGGCCGACGCAGCGTAGAGGTAGCGGCACGCCCCATAGACCAGGGCGGCCAGAGCCAGCCAGGCCAGCGGCACAGCCAGGGGGCGCCCCGTGACGGCCAGCGACAGCCCCCCCACTGCCCCGGCCGACACCAAGGTCCGGAGACTCCACGCAGCCCTTCGAAAGGTGGGCCAGGCCTGCTCCATCACTGCGTCCGCGTAGATCCGGCGTACCGCCTCCACGTCCTCTTCCCGGCAGCGCCGAATGCGCCAGGCCTGGTAGCTCCTCCCTGCCTTTTCCTCCGCCCAGCTGGCGGCCATTTTCAGTCAGCCTGGGAGGGGGAACAGAAATGAAAAGAAGGGCCGAATTACCAAAATGATTCCGGATCACAGCACGAACTGGAGAGAGAGAGAGAGAGAGACAGAGAGAGAGAGAGAGAGAGAGAGAGAGAGATAGAGAAAGAGAGAGAGAGATCACTGCAGGAGTTGTTGACAGAGTTGAGAGGGAGAACAAAATTTTACACAATGCTCCCAGTGTGATACGGAGACCGGAACTGTACACAGTGCTCCCAGTGTGATACGGAGACCGGAACTGTACACGGTGCTCCCAGTGTGATACAGAGACCGGAACTGTACACAGTGCTCCCAGTGTGATACGGAGACCGGAACTGTACACAGTGCTCCCAGTGTGATACGGAGACCGGAACTGTACACGGTGCTAACAGTGTGATACGGAGACCGGGACTGTACACGGTGCTCCCAGTGTGATACGGAGACCGGAACTGTACACGGTGCTCCCAGTGTGATACAGAGACCAGAACTGTACACGGTGCTCCCAGTGTAATATGGAGACGGGAACTGTACACGGTGCTCCCAGTGAGATACGGAGACCGGAACTGTACACGGAGCTCCCAGTGTGATATGGAGACCGGAACTGTACACGGTGCTCCCAGTGTGATACGGAGACCGGAACTGTACACGGTGCTCCCAGTGTGATACGGAGACCGGAACTGTACACGGAGCTCCCAGTGTGATACAGAGACCGGAACTGTACACGGTACTCCCAGTGTGATACGGAGACGGGAACTGTACACGGAGCTCCCAGTGTGATACAGAGACCGGAACTGTACACGGTGCTCCCAGTGTGATACAGAGACCAGAACTGTACACAGTGCTCACAGTGTGATACGGAGACCGGAACTGTACAAGGTGCTCCCAGTGTGATACGGAGACAGGAACTGTACACGGAGCTCCCAGTGTGATACGGAGACAGGAACTGTACATGGTGCTGCCAGTGTGATACGGAGACCGGAACTGTACACGGTGCTCCCAGTGTGATACGGAGACCGGAACTGTACACGGTGCTCCCAGTGTGATACGGAGACCGGAACTGTACACGGAGCTCCCATTGTGATACAGAGACCGGAACTGTACACGGTGCTCCCAGTGTAATACAGAGACCGGAACTGTACACGGTGCTCCCAGTGTGATACGGAGACCGGAACTGTACACGGAGCTCCCAGTGTGATACGGAGACTGGAACTGTACACGGTGCTCCCAGTGTGATACGGAGACCGGGACTGTACACGGTGCTCCCAGTGTGATACGGAGACCGGAACTGTACACGGTGCTCCCAGTGTGATAGGGAGTCCGGAACTGTACACGGTGCTCCCAGTGTGATACGGAGACCGGGACTGTACACGGTGCTTCCAGTGTGATATGGAGATCGGAACTGTACACGGTGCTCCCAGTGTGATACGGAGACCGGAACTGTACACGGAGCTCCCAGTGAGATACGGAGACCGGGACTGTACACGGTGCTCCCAGTGTGATACAGAGACCGGAACTGTACACGGTGCTCCCAGTGTGATACGGAGACCGGAACTGTACACGGAGCTCCCAGTGAGATACGGAGACCGGGACTGTACACGGTGCTCCCAGTGTGATACGGAGACAGGAACTGTACACGGTGCTCCCAGTGTGATAGGGAGTCCGGAACTGTACACGGTGCTCCCAGTGTGATACGGAGACCGGAACAGTACACGGTGCTAACAGTGTGATACGGAGACCGGGACTGTACACGGTGCTCCCAGTGTGATACGGAGACCGGAACTGTACACGGTGCTCCCAGTGTGATACGGAGACAGGAACTGTACACGGAGCTCCCAGTGTGATACGGAGACAGGAACTGTACACGGTGCTGCCAGTGTGATACGGAGACCGGAACTGTACACGGTGCTCCCAGTGTGATACGGAGACCGGAACTGTACACGGTGCTCCCAGTGTGATACGGAGACCGGAACTGTACACGGAGCTCCCATTGTGATACGGAGACCGGAACTGTACACGGTGCTCCCAGTGTAATACAGAGACCGGAACTGTACACGGTGCTCCCAGTGTGATACGGAGACCGGAACTGTACACGGAGCTCCCAGTGTGATACGGAGACTGGAACTGTACACAGTGCTCCCAGTGTGATACGGAGACCGGAACTGTACACGGAGCTCCCAGTGAGATACGGAGACCGGGACTGTACACGGTGCTCCCAGTGTGATACGGAGACCGGAACTGTACACGGTGCTCCCAGTGTGATAGGGAGTCCGGAACTGTACACGGTGCTCCCAGTGTGATACGGAGACCGGGACTGTACACGGTGCTTCCAGTGTGATATGGAGATCGGAACTGTACACGGTGCTCCCAGTGTGATACGGAGAGGGGAACTGTACACAGTGCTCCCAGTGTGATATAGAGACAGGAACTGTACACGGTGCTCCCAGTGAGATACGGAGACCGGAACTGTACACGGTGCTCCCAGTGTGATACGGAGACCGGAACTGTACACGGAGCTCCCAGTGAGATACGGAGACCGGGACTGTACACGGTGCTCCAAGTGTGATACAGAGACCGGAACTGTACACGGAGCTCCCACTGTGATACGTAGACAGAAACTGTACACGGAGCTCCCAGTGTGATACGGAGACCGGAACTGTACACGGAGCTCCCAGTGAGATACGGAGACCGGGACTGTACACAGTGCTCCCAGTGTGATACGGAGACCGGAACTGTACACGGTGCTAACAGTGTGATACGGAGACCGGGACTGTACACGGTGCTCCCAGTGTGATACGGAGACCGGAACTGTACACGGTGCTCCCAGTGTGATACGGAGACCGGAACTGTACACGGAGCTCCCATTGTGATACAGAGACCGGAACTGTACACGGTGCTCCCAGTGTAATACAGAGACCGGAACTGTACACGGTGCTCCCAGTGTGATACGGAGACCGGAACTGTACACGGAGCTCCCAGTGTGATACGGAGACCGGAACTGTACACGGTGCTCCCAGTGTGATACGGAGACCGGGACTGTACACGGTGCTCCCAGTGTGATACGGAGACCGGAACTGTACACGGTGCTCCCAGTGTGATAGGGAGTCCGGAACTGTACACGGTGCTCCCAGTGTGATACGGAGACCGGGACTGTACACGGTGCTTCCAGTGTGATATGGAGATCGGAACTGTACACGGTGCTCCCAGTGTGATACGGAGACCGGAACTGTACACGGAGCTCCCAGTGAGATACGGAGACCGGGACTGTACACGGTGCTCCCAGTGTGATACAGAGACCGGAACTGTACACGGTGCTCCCAGTGTGATACGGAGACCGGACTGTACACGGAGCTCCCAGTGAGATACGGAGACCGGGACTGTACACGGTGCTCCCAGTGTGATACGGAGACAGGAACTGTACACGGTGCTCCCAGTGTGATAGGGAGTCGGAACTGTACACGGTGCTCCCAGTGTGATACGGAGACCGGAACAGTACACGGTGCTAACAGTGTGTACGGAGACCGGGACTGTACACGGTGCTCCCAGTGTGATACGGGACCGGAAACTGTACACGGTGCTCCCAGTGTGATACGGAGACGGGAACTGTACACTGGGCTCCAGTGTGATACGGAGACCGGAACTG